>NC_084802.1:191139739-191442770 GCF_963169125.1 Humulus lupulus
CTAGCAAGAAGAATGCTGGTCGGCGGCGAGAAGAAAGGGGTGAAGAACAGAACCCTCCACCAAGGGAGAACCGACCAATAAGCCAAAATGTTGGGGGACAACCTAAACAACCCAACGTCTTTGATCGACTAGGCGCGAGCGAGCAAAGGCATAAAGAAGAAGATCTGAGGGATGTTCTCAATGATAGAAGGGAAAGACACGATGAGTATTTCCCCCCAGCACCAGTCACTCCAATAGTACCAGATACTGTACAGGCTCAGCTTGATGCTTTAAATCAGGTCGTCCAACAACTGGTTGGGAACCGGACATCCCATATAGAGTTTGATCAGAGAAAGGGCACTCCATTTGTGCAAAGAATTGCTATGGCAGAAACTCCAAGCAAATTTAAAATGTCATTATTGCCCAACTTCACTAGATTGAAGATCTTGTATCTCACGTTAACAAATTCGAGATACAGATGGACATCTAAAAGGTGTCAGACGACACTTGGTGCAGAATTTTTCTAGCAACCCTATCCGAAATTACTCAGGAGTGGTTTTTCAAATTCCCCCCAGCCAGTATCGTCTCTTTGGAAATGTTCGTAAAAGAGTTTTATGGACAGTTCTATGTTGGTCGGGTGCATCCAAACGAGGCCAATCAGCTGGTCGAAATACGCCAGAAGGAAGGAGAAACCCTGAATGAGTATGTTCAACGATTCATGCGAGCAGCTGCTGGGGCTAAGACAGTTGAGGATGAAGGGAAGATGATGGCTCTTACTACTGGGGTACGATGCCACTCATCTCTTTGGAATAGTTTGCAGAAGAATGGAGTCAAGAGTACTCAGGAATTTCTGGATCGAGTAGACAAGGGCATCAAGCTCGAGGAAGCCATTGCTAATGAAGGAAAGTCTCCCACAGACGACCAGGGCCTAAAAGAAGATCCCGCCAAAGTTGACAATGGGTCTGGGAAACCCAATGGAAATGACAAAAATAACGAGAAGAATGGGGGAAAAGGGGTGAACCACGAGCCGGCGACATCTGATAACAAGCGCTCGAAGCAAAATAGATATGAGTCGAGGTTCACCAATTATACGGCCCTAGTCGATAGCCGAGCGGAGGTGTACCAGGCCACTCATACTACTGTTCCCTTCAGGCGACCAGCCCCAATCAGGAAAGATATCTCCAAGCAAGATACTGGCAAGTTTTGTTGTTTTCATAACGACTATGGCCATGACACCAACGAGTGCAATCAGATTAAGGATGAGATTGAGTTCCTAATTAGACAAGGACACTTGAGGAGATATGTAAGAGCGACTGGAGGTTCTCAGCGAGAGGCTCAAGGAGGCAACGAGAAGGCACCTATACGCCAACGCTCGCCCCCTTTACAGCCAACTTCGGTTGTTGGTAAATTACTAACCATCTGCGGAGGACCACACATAGCAGGTGACAGTTGGAAGGCGAGGGAAAGATATGCCCGAACCTTACGTCACGACCAGGATATTGAAATGCTAAACATAGAGGAACGAACTCCCAAAAAAAGCTCGAACAGAAGAAGAATTAATAGCCTTCTCCAAGCTTGACGCTGAGCATATTCGATTTCCCAATATGATGGTCAAGCGGGTGTTAGTAGATACAGGAAGTTCAATCAACATTATGTATAAATCTTCACCGAAGAGGATGAAATTATCAGTGCAAGATTTGGAATCATGCAACCAGACCATTTATGGTTTTTCCAGCAAAGGGCTCGCACCAACTGGGTCGATCAGGCTCCCAGTCACAGTAGGGGTTGCACCTGCAAACAAGACATTACTCGCTACTTTCATAGTAGTTGATTGTCCTTCTGCATATAATTCTGTGATTGGAAGGCCTATTTTAGTCGATCTGCGAGCAGTGACATCAGTTTGGCACTTAGCCATGAAGTTTCCCATCGTTGCAGGAGTGGGATGCATGTTAGAAAACTAGCGAAAAGTGCGAGAATGCTATAATTCCTGGATCACCAAGGAAAAAAAAGGCGGATCGGGGGAAAAAGCTGAAAAAAGGTTGCTGCTGGTAAATGAAGTACAAGACCAATTAGGTGAATAGGTCACCAAATAGGGTGTTGCCTAAAGTGAGGATAGAGACTTAGATCCTCGCTTTGGGGATTTTGAAGAAAATGTTGGACCCATGGAGGACCTTGAGGATGTCCAGTTAGAAGAAGCAGATCCGACCAGGGTTGTGAAAGTCGGTAAAAACTTAAAGACAACAACAAAAAACAAACTGGTGGAATTTTTGAAGGAGAACCAGGAGGTGTTTTCCTGGTCACATAAATATATGATTGGGATAGATCTAGCGGTGATCAGCCATGTTTTAAATATAGACAAAAACTTTCCACCTGTACAACAAAAAAGAAGGCTTCTCGACAAAGACAGATCGAAAGCCCTAAAAGATGAAGTTGAGAAGCTGAAGGAAAATGGATTCATCAGGGTAGCGTTTAATCCATCTTGGGTCTCTAATTTCATACTGGTTCCCAAGCCGAATGGCAAATGGAGGACATGCATGGATTTCACAAACCTTAATAAAGTCTGCGCGAAGGATTGTTTCCCATCCCAAGGATCGACCAGCTGATCGATGCTATATTAGGGCATGAAATTTTATCATTCATGGACGCGTACTCTGGGTATAATCAAATCAATATGCACCCACCTGATGAGGATCACACTAGCTTTCGAATAGATACATGACTTTACTGCTACAAAGCAATGTCTTTCGGTTTGAAAAACGCTGGTGCAACTTACCTGCGATTGGTCAACCATATGTTCAAAGAACTGATCAGCATTAGCATGGAAGTATATGTCGATGACATGCTGGTTAAGTTGAAGAAAGCTGAAGAACACATCGAGGACCTTCGAAAATGCTTCAACATCTTGAACAAATATCTGATGAAGTTGAACCCCCTCAAGTGTTCCATTGGCGTTGGATTAGGAAATTTTTTGGGATTCATAGTAAACTCGCGAGGAATCGAAGCTAATCCCGAAAAGATATAGGCCCTGATCGAGATGCAGTCTCCTGCCAAGATTAAAGATGTTCAAAGCCTAACTGGGAGGATCCCCGCCCTAAGTAGATTCATATCCAAGTCAACGGAAAAGTGTGTCCCATTTTTCAATCTACTCAGGGGAAACAAGAAGTTTGAATGGACAGAATAGTGCGAACAGACTTTTAAGGCGCTAAATTCCCACATGTCACAGCCACCAATCTTATCCAAACCAGTTGAAAAAGAAACTTTGTTCATCTATTTGGCAGTCACTGAGTATGCTGCTAGTGGTGTTTTGATCGGAGAAGAAGACCACACACAGAAAGCAATATATTATGTGAGCAAGAGGTTAATGGGAGTAGAATTGAAGTATCCACTCATTGAAAGTTTGGCCTATTGCTTGATTCTGGCCTCAAGGAAGTTACGGCCTTACTTTCAAGCTCACCCTATCGAGGTACTCACCGACCAGCCATTTCGGCAAGTCTTACAGAATCCAGAAGCCGCTAGCCAGTTATTAAAATGGGCAGTCGAACTAGGGCAGTTCGACATTTCTTATTCTCCATGAGCAGCTGTGAAAGGGCAAGCTCTAGCAGACTTTGTCGCATAATTCACCGGGATCCCAATAAGAAATGGAATGTCAATATCAAACTCCTTCCTGGATGTTGTTCATAGATGGCTCTTCCAATGAGCACAATGCAGGAGCAGGTTTGATCTTAATCACACCCAAAGGACATCGGTTCCATTGTGTAATCAGATTCGACTTTACAGCGTCAAATAATGAAGCCGAGTACGAAGCCCTGCTTGCAAGATTAAGACTAGCTAGAGACAGGGATATAAAGTCACTAGAAGTTTATAGTGATTCCCAGCTAGTGGTTAATCAAATTATGGGAGAGTATTAGGCTAGGGGTCTCAAGATGGTTACTTATTTGAACAAATTAAAAGACGTGTTGGCACAGTTTGAAAAATATACTCTCCAACAAGTGCCTCACGATCAGAATTCAAATGCTGATGCCTTGGCCAAGTTAGCAAGCTTGAAAGAGCTGACACCTTGAACATAGTGCTAGTTGAACGCTAGTCAGCACTGAGCATTCAAGCAGAAGAGTCTTCACTGTTGATCCAAGCAAAAGACACATGGATGACTCCCATCATTGAATACCTCGAACATGGGTTGCTACCAGTGGATAGAAACAAGGCGGGGACGCTTCAGAGACAATTAGCTCGATTTATTTTGGTTGACGGAAATTTGTATAGAAGAGGATACTCGATGCCTTTGTTGATATTTGTTTCTAAGGAGAAATCCAAGGAACTAATGCAAGAAGTCCATGAAGGCTTCTGTGGAGATCATGCTGGGGGGTAGAGTTTATCGAAGAAGATCTTAAGGCAAGGATATTTCTGGCCTACCATGAATGAGGACTCAATGGATTTCATTTCAAAATGTGACAAGTGTCAAAGATTCCCCAAGATATCGCGAGCAACCCCAAATGAGCTCAAACAGATGCAAAGCCCATGGCCATTCGCAGTTTGGGGGATTGATTTGATCGGGTCTTTACCTACAGGAAAAGGGAACGTCAGGTATGCAGTAGTTACTGTTGACTACTTTACAAAGTGGGCCGAAACTGAGCCATTAGCAATGATAAAGACCAAGAAAGTATTGGACTTTGTCATCAAAAACATCGTGTGTCGGTATGGGTTGCCAAGGAAAATTGTCTCAGATAATGGCACACAATTTGACAGTGACCTTTTCATTGATTTCTGTGAGAGGCATGGGATTATAAATTTTTTTTTCATCAGTAGCTCATCCGGAAGCAAATGGACAAGTTGAGGATGTCAATAAGACTCTGAAGGACACACTGAAGAAAAGGCTCGTAGAAGCAAAAGGCGCAGGGCCAGAGCAATTACCAGAAGTACTTTGGTCGTATAGAACATCCCATCGAACAACAATAGGCCATACTCCATTTTCTTTAGCCTATGGGTATGAAGCCATGTTTCCTGTTGAGCTTAACCCACCACCACATAGAAGGTTGACACACGATCAAAACATTAATGATCAATTATTGATGGAGTCTCTGGACTTGGTTGATGAAAGGCGCGAGCAAGCTCAACTTCGAGTAGCAGCTTACCAGCAAAAGGTCGGTCGATATTTTAACTCTAAAGTACGTATAAGAAAGTTTAACGTGGGAGATTTAGTACTTAGAAGAGTTTTTCTCAACATTCAGGACCAAGCTACTGGAGTGCTCGGACCTAACTGGGAAGGTCCGTATCAGATTGAAGTAATTCTTCAACCAGGCACATATAAACTTGCTCGCTTAAAGAGAGATCTCATTCCTCACTATTGGAATGGAGAACACATGCGCAAGTATTATCAATAAACAGTTCTTTTTAAAGAACTGGCTTGTATTAATTTTATTTTTTACAAGTTTATGAACAAGGGCTAGTCAATTATATGACTGGTCGCTGCAAGTGTAAGATCAATTTTTGATCACTCGTACAGACACGATTTTTTCCATTTATTACGAGAAATAAAAGGAACTGTGAACAACCAGTTATTCTTGCCAAATGATTGTATTTATTACAAGTATTTTCTCATTACGTGTGTTGTTTTGCTATATTACCGTTTTTGATTATAAGTATGCGAGCAGTAATGTTTGAACAAGACTTGGTCATGGAAAGTGACCGAGTACCCTAAGCATCTCAATAACTTGGGGGGAATATAAGATACTAAGCAAGCAAAGCATATCAACAAGCATATGTAAACATACGAGCAAAATAAGGGAAAGTATACTACGACACTTAGAGTATTTTTTTTTTTAAAATAGTTTAAATTTTGTAAAATCAAAACAAAGTGATATGCTAAGTTCGGTCATACGAACGGATGTTATAATAGTATCAAATATTATAATATAAAAACGAAATATTTTACACTGCGAGCAGTTACTACTCAGATGTAAATTAATAAATTAAAAGAAAGGCTACCTTGAGCATCAAAATTGTCTCAACATTACAAACCTTAGTTCGCATGTTCCAGTTACAAATATATATATAAAAAGAGTATTTAAATCACTGAGCAGCAGGAGGATCTGGCTGGGATTACTGGTCGACTGTGGTCCCTGCATCCTCTTCAACAGCTTTGGTGCTAGTCGCCAGGGAGATTTCAGGGGATTCCTGAGCTTTTTGTACCTCTGCCAGACGAGCAGCACATTTCCGCAGTTCAGTTTGCCTCATCTGCTTGGGAAGATAGTCAAAGTTCGCCTCTAGATTGTTCCTCCAGAAGAGGTAGAAGTAGTTGAAGGTCGCTCCTTTGAACTTCTCTAGATTGTAAGAGTTGGTTTCCTTGACCAGTTTAACTCACTCCTCTAGCTCGGTGGTTTCATTCCGGATGATCACCAGGTCATCTTGAAGCTTGGTTGCTTCTTTGAAGTTAATCTCCAAAGCTTCCTTAAACTTTTCCTTGATGGCAATAACTTTGGCCACCGACTCTTGGCACTTTCTTAACTCCTCGCTCAGGCTGGCAACTCTAGCCTCGATCGCCTTAATCTCCTCGGCATGTCTGGCGTCGTCTCCTCAGCTCGACACCAGTTATGCCCTATGGTCAGGATACCCTACGAATAGAAAAAGAAAAGTAAACCAATCAGGGGAAATTAGAGAAAGTATTGTTCGACTAAAGAAAAAAGAAGAAACACGCTTACACTGAGGACTTTGGACAGCCCGCAGCTGATAACCTGGCTATTTGTGAGTGGGGGGAGATGAGAAAAGGCTTACTGGCTATGATGGCACTTGGATAGTCTTTGCAGCATCACGTGAGTAACGTTGTAGGCGCTACTCAGCAGGTCAGTGGCCGGGGGTCTCCTCGCCTGCTCGGAGGGAGCATTATTGCGAGTAGGAGGAGGTGTCATGGTCCTGGAAGGAGTGGGCACTGGAGGGTCCTCTGTTCGAGCCTTTTTCTTGGAGGAATCACTGCTACTCTCCCCAGGGTGCCTTCTGCTCGTGGGAGCTTTGACGTTTGCGTACATGTCGAAAGTATCCTCAGAAGGCATGACTACAAGACAAAAACAGACGATCAGACAATGTAATCTAAATGAATAATGGAATAATGAAAGGGAAATTCTATGTAATATACCTGAGCTATTATTATTGGTCGATACATTATTTATAGAACTATAGCTTGTAATGACCCACTAATCTAGACTAATTGGACCATTATCGAAACTATACATAAAACTTACATTTTTACGAAAATACCATAATTTATTGAATAACTTGAAAATAAGAGTTATTTACAAATAAACAGAATACTAAGAAGGATTTTGGGATCCCATTGTCTTTAAAACAAAATAAGATTTAAAATAAAAGACATTACATAATAATGCGGAAAATACACATAAAAACCATAAAAACATAAAAGGAGACTATATCCTCGAATCGAATAACGCTCGGCCCCTTGACTCCATTCATCATCGATACACATCCTCCCAAGCATCACGAATCTTACCGCCTCTAAGCTTATTTTCCTGCACATAAACAGAAAGGAGTGAGCCTAATGCCCAGCAAGGAAAAACCTAACACATAGTCATATACACAATTTCATAAGAAAACATAAAGACTTAACATAATACATATAACATACACTTATTATAATGGCCATTATTACTTGGGGTCCCCTAGACTAAACAAGCATATGCCCATGGGGTTAATGGGGTCCTACTAGCTAAGTAGGTCATATGCCCATAACCCATTTGGGGTCTTGTTAGTCATATGGGTCATATGCCCAAGCCTACATACACATATACATATCATAACACTTTTAATAACATTAACATATAGATAACATAAGCACATAACATATTAATTCTAGCCTATTTTCCTTACCAAAGTTACCGGGATAAAATGGACTGAGTTAGGACTTTTGGAACACTCCTAAAACCACAATGAACAAGGGTGAGTCTAAAGAAAGGAGATGAAATGAAAGAGAATAGGAAGACTAAACCATTAAACGAAAATATGCTTACCACCACTTAAGTGCTTAAGAACTTGGATTCCCTAACCAAAAATAAGAATAAGGTTAGGGGACTGAGTAGAAGGTTTTGAGAAAAGAAATAACATAGAATACAGAAAGGACTAGAGTTTTGGGTTTACCTCAAAGATTGCAAGATCAATCTAACATCTACCGAAATACTATAGCACTCACTTACTTCCCAAGTGTTTGATAAGCTTATGATGTTTAAGCTTATAGTTTTTCCCCAAACCAAGTGTTTACACTCTCTCACTCACTTAACACTAGCAGCCTCTGAACTTAGAGCAAATGGTGAATAATGGCTGGGTACTAGGTCCTATTTATAGAGTTTGGGAATGAAAATATCTTGATTTTACTTGAATAAAAATAATGGCTTTTTAGGTGAAAATCATTTGAATAATCGTTCAGCAGAGGCTGAAGACTCGTTCAGAAGATGCTGGACTGTTGAAGGAGTTTGAATGGCTGAAGGGAAAAGAATTCAAATGTATTTGAATTCATGCTGGTGGAGGCGATATATCGCCCCCTATAGGCGATATATCGCCTGGACCTTTGTTCCCGAGGCGACCGTGCATCGATTCGTGTTTTCCGTATCTACGTGCTGCGACATATCGCCCCCTATAGCTGCGATATATCGGCATACGCTGAATATTTAAACACGAATTTACACATTTTTAGCTGAGTTTGAATGGAGTAAACAGCCTTGACTAAGCCCTCAACGTGCTCAAAGCTGCTGACTGACCCTATACATTCAAACTTTTACCCTTATTTAATTTAATCCTCAAAAATACTAAATCCTTAATTACCATTCAAAACATGTGCTTAAAATCCTATTGGTTGATGTCTAAACCTTATAATATAATAATATATTCCTTAATATCAGACACATTAATCAAACCTTAGGTTATACTTAATATTCTTAAACTATAGGTTAAACTTAGAAAATCTATAAGTACTACTATGAGTGTCCAAATAACTCCCGGTCTGAACCAAAAATCCAAAGTAACAATGATAACACTAAACATACTATAATACTACTAAACAATTAGCTAAGTAAAGTTCTTGGACTCTACATAGCTACAGTCACTCTCTGCCTCAAGGAAGTCTGAATTAAAATTACTAGTCGTAAATTTAAAGTTGCCATCCCTTTCAAATAAATGATAGGGGATGGGCAAGCTATCTAAGAGTGAGAATTCTATACCATTCTCGTCAGACGACTCAAGTAAAGGGTCGGTGTACTCCATTAGGTTTTGCTTGCCCTTCCCATATTGGGCAGGGGCAGCAGCAGCAGCCCGAGGGTTGCTGGATGGTTCCCAAATGGTCACTCCTATTGCTTGTCGCCTCTGGGGTTGTGACACATCTTGCTTTTGCTCGGGGATTTACTCTCCAGTGACACTCCCCGCGGTGGACTCCCTCACTTCCTGGTGAGGTGCCAAAAGGCCGACCAACCTTTGATTGCTCTTAGTAACCAGCTCCTTGATGCTCTTTTCAATGCTCGTCATGCTGGCCAGAGCTGCGGCCTTCATCTCCATCTCTAGAGTGGGGTCTGGTCGGTACCATGGACCTAGACACAACACCAATGTTCTAAGGATGAAGGAAAAAATGATCAGAAAGAAACGACCAGAGATTGAGAAATTTACCTCCTCGTGTGAAGGCTAGGTTGTCGGCGACCAAGTCCGCCGTAAGGAAGTACTTTCCTACGTTGGATTTGTAGGTGACGTCACTCAGGAATATGCGAGCAGATACCTAGTGACAGAAGAGGAAAAACCCTGTGTTGTTTTGGTTGCGGTTGGATTTGAGTTCGAAAAGATAATTGATCTCGTGCGGTGTAGGCACATACCACTTTTTATGGTTATAAATGATATAGAGTGTTGATAGTACTCTATATCCATTAGGTGTAATTTGGAAGGGGGTGACCTCGAAGTAATTGGCCACCCCTTGAAAAAATTCGTGTAGGGGTAAGATTGCCCCTGCCTCAATGTGAAACCTCGACCAGGCGCTGAAGGCGCCTTCAGGCACGTTTACCCGTTGGTCGGAGGTAGGTTTGATTAAGGTAACCCCAGGAAGACCGTACTTCTTAAGGTATCTTGTCACCATCCTATCCGATATGACACTAGGAGATGCGACGTACCAGTCAACTTCTGGTCGAAGGCCATCGCGAGGCCGGGCTTTGGGTTGAATTTCTGGTGGCGCAAAATTTACAAGTTAAGGAACATTTGAAGGACCCTTAGTGTTGGTTACTGGTTTGTTAGAAGGAGAATGAGTGGTTTTCGATTTCATACGAACTATGTGTTTAACACGACCTATGTGTTTAACACGACCTATGTGTGGTTGACGGTCTGGAGAATTGGTCGTGGGGTTTGGTTGTGAAGATGGAAAGTCAGAGAAAGGAAATGACGGTTGCTCTTGATCTTCGAACAACAACGCGAGAAGGTCTACGTCTATTGGCCTCTCACCTCCCCAAGGATCGTGCATGAATATCTGAGAAGAGTAAAGGGGAAATGAGAATCTACGACTAATAGAGAGAAGAAGAAGAAGAAATGTAAGGATAACATTGCTCGTGTATTAAAGTTAAACTTTTATACGACCCGCAGCATCCTAACATAAACACTAAAAACATGCGAGCAGTTTGGAAAAATGGATCAAAAAATGGAAGTGAAAAGTTTGTTCAAGAAAACTTTTCGACTTCGAAAACAAGCGGGAAAAACCTAGTTTTTCCAAAAATAGTAAAATCGAATTTTCACTTTGATTCGGGCCTTAAAACAGTATTCCTATTTTCCACATTAATTTCTAAGCCTCTCCTAATTTTTTTTAATACCTAAAATTCCTATTCTATCATGTTTCTACATACGAGCCCGATTACCCAAAGTTTTTTCTCAAGGACATGAAAAACCCAAACCAGAAAACTTACGAAATTTATTCTAGATTGTATAATAGAGAAGATGAGTTCAAAAATTTACTTGGATAATGGTTTTCAGAGAAATCATGAAGGTTGTTGCTTAGAGCTGATCAAACATGTCTCAGATCATCGAAGCTTTCTGGGTTTTTCTCAGGAAGTTCTTCTGAGTTCTTGAGGAGAGATAAGGATACGGTAAAAAGTGGAAAGTGAGAAAGGTAATATATTTATACTGATCGTGGTGCAGTTAAAGAGGTAATGATGGGGGTAAAGTTTCGATGCATGGGAAATCGCATTAGTCGTCAAAATATTTTTGGGAAATTGTAAAAGTCATGATTGCTTACTTTTTCGGAAAGGCACTGACAGATGTGACAGGTCAGATGAATCACTGGTCGAGTAAGTTTATTAAATGCTGGTCGCATTAGAATAAACTTGGGTAGCAAATGTTTACCCAAAAAAGATTTACTTGATGACGTGGCAAGACTAGTATGCACGTGGGATTCACGTGACAAGTTAAGTAGTTACGTTCTAGTCAACCATCTACCAGAAGAGAATTCACTCGGTAGAAGGCATATTTTAAGGGCGACCAGGCTGGTCGCAGTATATCAGATGCTTTCTATTGATATGTGATCTCGCATTTATGTAATAATTGTAATTCCCATTATTATTTAAGATACGCTTGTATTAAATGTAATCAAGGCCCATCATCCCAGAAGGAGATCCTTGAGCTACAAATAAGACTCAAATGGTTCATTTGAGGGCGCTGGAGGAACTGGAGAGAGAGAATTATTGTTTTCATGCAATATCTTGTATCTTTTATTAAGCTTGTGAAACTCGGTAAACCCTTGTTTACTGATCGCAGGTTTTTATTACATCAATAAAAACACTAAGTGGACGTAGGTCATTACCATCACCTGGGGCCAAACCACTATAAATCTTTGTGTCATTTATCTTTTTGGCTTGAATTCATCTCATTTCTATCATTTTATCTGACTCCGTGTCGTTGGTCAAACCTAGGGTAAAAAATTATATGTTTTAATTAAATTGGAAAAAAATTAAAAAATGAAATTTATTGTCTAAATAAGCATTAAAATCAAGAAAATAATAAAATTCCAAAAATTAAAAAACAATTCAGAATTTTTATAATTTTTTTTAAATCTGCCATGGTCGTTTTCCCCTTAATGTCGTCGTATGACTCATCAAACGATGGGTCGTTTTTCGTGCTGTAGGCAGGAAACAACATGTCGTTTCTCCTATAGTGTGTCGTAGGACTCGTCCAAACGCCCAGTCATTTCTTCAGCCACGACCGAAAGCGACATGTCATTTTGGTTGTCTTCTTCAGTCAACCGGGTCATTTTGATCCATTTTTCTGTAAACGGGTCACGCGACACAAGTGGAAACCTGGTCGAAAAAGAGCCATTTTGATGTTGAAATTCCAATATTTTTGCCCAGATCACACCAAAAAAAATGTTTAAAGAGATTCATGGAATTTGTTTGCTTAAAGACATTTGTCAAAACATAGGATCCAAACAGGTAATTGGACAAAACACAGTCAAGAATTATTAGAATTTAAAAGCAATAAAATCAAAGATAATTTGCTTAACACAATCAAGTGAAAACAAACACAATAAATAAAAAATATTTGTCAAAATTCAAATTTCCAAATATGAATTTTACATTATCAAACATGATATTTAGTTATAAGAAGAGAATTAATTTTAAATAAAAAATTATCATTGAAACTTTGTAAAACAAGGTGTCAAATCTAATCTAGTATTTATTCGTTAAAATATATAGAATCAAAATAATATTTTTCTTAATTATAATGTCAGGTGTTTGTGTTAGTGGAGAACTGACACAAATGCTAGGTTTGTGACAGTGGGCAATGACGCAAATACTAGGCTGATTTGCGTCATGAGATTCTGCGTCACATTTAAAACTGACGCAAAAAGCCAATTGTGGTAGTTGTCAACTGTAGCACCCACATTATTTTGATATATATAGCCAATAATCACATGATTGCATTGCATTACATATCATACAATATGTATAATTTGAGCATATGCATATTCTTATAAGTGTTTTCATGTATAAGTATAAAAGTTGTGTATGTGATGTCTATATGTATGCTCAATATTATTAACCTTGTGGCATTTGAGTTGTCTTTTATGGGTGTTTGATGTGCTCAAGATATAAGAAAGTATGATAAATATGGACAAGGCATGGAATTAAGTGTTGAAAGTGAGATATAGAAGGCAAAATAGGTTAAGTAGTGGAAAATAGTACAATGTCGATTACTAGTATTTCGGTGTAAAATAGAGTATTTATGGATTTACCAAATGTAATCGAGGTATGATTAAGGTCTCATTGATGATGTAAAAATGGTTTTAGAACCATTAGATCAATTCTTGATGGGAGGTATACATAATCAGTGGTATTGATGCAAAGTCAAAACGAGCTTAGCATAAGTGCGCTACGCTCGATCGGGTAAGCATAACTATTGGGTATGAAGTCATATGGACCTAAGGTTTGGTATGAGTGTTTTACACATAAGGATAATAGGCCTAGCAGATGATTAAGTCGAAATTATTGAAGTGATAAGGTTTTCATAAGTCAAAAGGTGAAATGATGAGATGAAAGGTGTCAACTTTTGACAATAAGGCTAAATCATTGAAAATAAGGAATTTTCATCAAACCTTATCACTTTGCACGACCATTATTCTGAAAAACAGAGAGAAAATAAAACCAAAAACCATTTCTTGGCTGGTTTGAAGAAATTCTAAGGAGATCCAAGTGAAAGCAAAGCCAAAGAAGTAGATTAAGCTTAGTTCTAGCCTTTTTATGGTAAGTTCTTGTACTTGGAAGTTAAACTATGTTTTTGAATTTTTCTGAGAACTTATATATGGTGTTTTATCCTTTTTAAGATATTTCTTGGGGTTTCCAAGTGGTTTGAGGTTTAGAAAAGCTTGAAGAGATTGTTTTCGCCGAAAAGTTGCTCGGTAAGTGAAATTTTGTGTTTTATGAGGTTTTTGGGGTTCTTGGAGTACAAGATGATTTTTGGTTATTTGATTGAGTTTATAAGAGAGTATATATGTTTATAAATGTTTGAATATATGTGGAGACTCATTTAATTTGGGTGATGATCTAGGAGATAAGAATTTTATCAAAATCGGTATATGATAACTTTATGATGAATCATGTTGGTATTTGGGATATATGGTTATGGAAGGTTAATTGATGTTGATTATTGGTGTATTTTGATATTTGAGGATAGCTAAAATTAAGGGGAAACTCTGTCAAAATTTCCCCAAATGTCTAAGATAAATCTAATGCTCGATCTAGGTGGTTTAAGGCATTTTAGGCATGTTTTGGGTATGAAATTTGATATGAAGTCTTATGGGTATTTTTAAATGAGAGTTCAATGTATTACTGCCATCATTATGATGAGAAATCCATGCTATTGTCAGGATAAGCACATCAATACCTAAGACATCACTTGTTACACGGTGAAATATATTGTGGACAAAAGGTAAGTAAAGTACTCAACTGCAACACAAGAATTATGTGTTATGTGAAAGTATGCATTATATGAATATTTTGTGAGTAAGTGGTATTAACATACAGTGACACTTCATCATAAATTTGTATGCATGGCATAATAGTGATATGGTAAATTATTATATGATATAAGACCATGCATGATATTATGATGATTAATTATATGATGCCTTTGCAAGTTTTGTGCAACATAAAAGAAAGTTGTAATAAGAAGTTTAAGTTCAGTGCCACTGTTTTGAAAAGGCAAATGAAAGTGTTAATAAGTGTAAACGGAGGCCTATAGTAGGCTTATAGTGGCTGCCCAATAATTTGGGCTAGGTTTAGTGAACCAATTATATTGTTTGCCATATTTCCGTTTTTATTTCTCCTCCATATGAGTTATTGTTATATGTATTGACACCACAGTGTGTGGCCGCCTTAACTCTTGAGCCTGACGGGGCAACGATGGAATAAGGTTTTTAATGTGCCCTACTGTGGTGAAGGCTAGCCGGAGGAGAACCCATGGGATTTTGTATTATATGTGTAACAAGCCCTGCAGGCATTGACCAATTCAAACAGTGTGCACAATATTAAGGGGCCCAAAATTTAAAAAGAAGTTGTATATGTCCATTGATATTGGGTAATCATTAGCATTGCATGCATTACTTTGCTTACTGAGCTTTAGGCTCACAGTTGTCTTGTGTTGCAGGTAGAGAAAGAAATATGTGAATGATATGAGGAGAACTGAAGCATGGTCCTGACCTTGATTTGTACATATGAACACATCGACCTTTTTGTGGGTTATTTCAGTTATCAGTGAGATGTTTGTAATAAAGTGTGAAGTTATGTTTTGAAAATAAATTGGGTTATTTAATACTTATGTATAATATGTTTGAGACACACTTTATGTTTAATGTAAATAATGTGAAATAAGTTTTCAAGTTTTTAAAAAAAAAAAAAAAATGTCCAGACTTCCGCAGAAATAAATTATGATATAGTTTTAAAACGTAACACCTCAAATATGATTTTTAACTAAAATAAGTGAGGGTGTTACATCAACTGTCATAAATGACCATTTTTATAGTAGTGGTACATACAATTTTGTTGTATTTTTTTTATTTTATAAATTTCCTTATAACGCATGTGGAATTAGAAATTAGAGCTTGGTGGTGGACGACCAAGTTGCATGATACCCCATACAGTATTATATAAGGGAACTTTCACAATTTATGCATAATAGTGGGTATAATTACTAAATAATACCAGCACTAATAAATTTTTCAAATTGGTGCTAAACTTTCACCAAGTACCAAAAATACCACTCTCATTTTTTTCCACTCAAATTTTTTCCCACACAAACTCTCTCTATTCAGTCTCTCAATCCCCGAAACCAAAACCCATACCGAAGGAAACCCCAAAAACTGAAGGAAACCCAATCCCGTCGATCTCAGGTTCTCTCTTTCTCTTCTTCGAAGTCGGCCACCCAGCATTGTCGTCGAACCTGTCGAGCCAACGACGACAACAAAGCTCGAAACCCACGTCGTCGAACCTGGCGAACCCATCAATCGAACTCATTTTCTCATTAAGGTATATTCTTGAACCCTCGTGATTATTTTTGTTGTTTTGATCCCTTTGAATCTGGTGGTGTGGAATGGGTATGGTAGTTCTTTGGTCTGGATTTTTCTGTGGTTTTTTCTGGGTTTGAACTAGTAGTTCGATGAAGGTTCGATAGAAGCTCAATGTTATCCATGGTAATATATGAAACTAGATCGATAGGCTCGATTATTGTTCTATAGTAGGTTCGATAGGGTAGTTTGAATGGTTCGATGGTGGATCGATAAGGGCTCGATGGATCTGTGGTATTAGGTTAAAATGGCTCGATGGGTTCGGTAAGGGTTCGACAGTAGGCTCGATGGATCTATGGTATTAGATTAAAAGGGCTCGATAGGTTCGATAATGGTTCGATAATAGGCTAAATGGTTATTTATGTAGACATATTTTGCTTAGCTCGATAAGCTCGACACTGGCTCAATAGTGTATGTTTCAACTCGATTATAGCTCGATGACACCTTATTTCAATTTTTTGATGATTTTTTTTAATTTTTTTTTTATTATGTTTAACATTCTGTTTTCTTACCAATTTTTTTTCATGTGTTGTTGCAGATGCCTAAGTTGCTTGTTCTGTTCAGTGATCACTTTCCTGGTCGAGTGACATATCAGGGTAATAGTACTTTAAATCACATTAAGACTAGGTTTGTGGAGCTCGGGCTGCTTGAAAAGGCTAAGGAATCCCCTTTCAAGCAGTTCTTTTTGGCTTCGGAGTTTAATTTCTCTGGAGTCTTAGTGCATCAACTGCTATTGAGGAAAATCGCCAGCAACAACGAAGATGAGGTGCATTTCTTCTTGGGGTCGAAGTCTTGTAGATTCAGCATGGGAGAGTTTGCTATGGTGACGAGGTTGAATTTCAGTACCTTCCCGTCACCAGAAGAGTTGGAAGGGCGTAATCTCAGTGACCGGTTGATAAAGGAGTATTTCAACGATGCTGAGAAAGTAAAACTCTCACAGGTGGACCATGCTTTCAAGACTTGTACTGTTGTGGAAGATGTGTATAAGCTTGGTCTATGTTTGTTGGTTGAGGGGGTTCTGAATGCCATAGAGGGAAAGTTTCACATATGGCGAGATATTCTGAAAATTTTTGAGGACGTAGAGTACTTCTTCAACTATCCATGGGGGAAGTACTCTTATAGGAGGCTATTGCAGTCTTGTAATAAGGACATGGTGAAGCAAATAAGAAGGACATGGTGAAGCAAAAGGCCAACTGTGATGCCAAGAAGGATGCCAAGGTGCAACAAGAGTCCAAGTATAGTATGTATGGTTATGCCCCGGCCTTACAGTACTTGGCATATGAGGCTATCCAGCAGCTTGTGACGGTGTTTATTGTGAGCTCGGGAAACATGGTCCCGAGGATGCTTGGTTGGTCGCATCGGAGGAACAAGGATTTCACCAAGTCCTCCATCTCACCGTTTTTATTGAAGAAGAATGTAAGTTATATTTTTTTTTATCTATATGCTTATCTTTTATCATTATTTGAGTTAACCAAATGTTTTATGTTGTTTGCAGTTGATTGTCCTTCCGATGTTGAAGCCTCGACCAGCAGAAAAAGACTATTATTTTTCTTTGACAGAGGGAGATCTTCCCCTTTATCTTGGGCTTGGCCAGGATCCTTCGAAGGATGATGAGGAGGATGATGCGACTTTTGAGAAAATCGCGGGATAGTTTCTCAGGCAGCCAAGATATTTGATGATGCTACCCCAGGGGAGGAGGTTGTAGGTCCCACCCCTCCTGTTGCCCCAGCCCCAGCCTCAGCCTTCGCCATAGCCTCAGCGTCAGCTCCAACACCAACCCCAACACCAGCCTCAGCCCCTGAGCTTGCCAACTTGATTGAGCGGTTGGAAAGAGTCGAGGGTCGATAGGAGACCCTCCTAAAGAACCAGTTAGTGATCTTGGACGTAGTCAGTCAGATCTTGACATTTATTAAGGAGAAACTAAGGGTCTCCAATGAAGATTCAGACTCAGAGTCATTGGATATTCCTCTGGACTATGTTGATGATCCAACCACGCCTCCTACCATCATTGTGACACCTGATGTTGGGACTCTGGGAGTCGTTATTGTTAACCCTGAGGATGTTGCTGGGGTTCGGTTTTAGAGGACTAGACGCCAAAGATACAAGCCAGATTGGTTTGAGGACTACACCGATCCCACGAGGAAAAGAACTTGTACTGATGCAGCTGCACCAGAAGAGGAGGCTACACAGGTGTTGGACCCTCTCAAGAAGCCAGATCCCAAACAGTATAGGACAATGTGCAAGTGGCTGCTTGGAGACATGCCCAACAAGACCCCGAGGGATGTAAAGACTGGGAATCACGGTCCACCGTGGTTTCTGACGTGGAAGACACCCCAGTCGTGGCTAAATGATGGGGTAAGCCATTTATACCTAATGACTTGATAGTGGTAGAAATTATGTTTTGTTTTCAATTTTACATGTTCTATTTTTATTGACTCGATATGAGCTCGATGATAGCTCGATATGAGCTCGATAGGAGCTTGATGGGAGTTTCCAGGATCGATGTGAGCTCGATGGAGCTCAATATTTGTTCGATACGAATGTTAAAATAGGTTGTTGTTTACTAATTGAGATTAGCTCGATGTGAGCTCGATAGTAGTTCGATACGGATGTTAAAATAGGGTTGTTGTTTACTGTTTGAGATTAGCTCGATGTGAGCTTGATGGAGCTCGATAGTAGCTCGATATGGATGTTAAATTAGGGTTGTTGTTTACTGTTTGAGATTAGCTCGATGGAGCTCGACAAAAGCAATTTATGATGGTCTTTGCTAACTTTTTATATCGTACTCTCTTTGTTGCTTATTGAGGCGACAGAACACATGCTTTGTATGCGTCGCAAATATTTTCCCAATATATATCGACAGAATGCAGTTGTGATGAACATGTATTTCTCATAAGTGATACCTGCCCGATATGATCAGTATAAGAAAATTACCGACAAAACAAAGTATACGTTGGATTCTGACGTTATGCCCATGTTGGCCGGCATCGAACAACAGTTTCTGGCATCTTGGGGAGGAGTTGAGGATGTATATTGGTGCCAAAACTATGGACAACAACATTGTTTTGGCATTGAGGCTTCCATTTATAGTTGGACCCTCACTGTTTACGATTCAGACAACTCGGTGATTAGTGACGCAAAGCTGGAGGAAATTATGAATCCATGGTGCTTTTTGCTTCCTTCTCTATTAATGCAGAGTAAACTGTTTACTGATAGTTTGATGTTGAAGATTCCATCAGCAGGAAAGAGGCCGTATTAGTTCACATGGCGTCACAAACAGAAACACGAGCTCACTTAGTCAAAGAGAAGGTAACAAACATCATCTTCATACTAAATTTGTTTCTAACTAAAATTATAGTAATGTACACTTGATGTTTACTTTTTTTTTTTTTTTTACAGTGGGGATTGTGGTGTGTATGTTGTCAAGCATATTGAGAATCTAATGGTCGGCCTTCCATTGGAAACTATCTGCGATGAAAATATGGAGGTGTTCAGGAACAAGTGGACCATAGACTTGTGGTATCAAAATTTGATACCTTGATGATTGTATATATACAGGGTCTTTAATTGTGCAGTTTTTTGTTCCCATTTTTTTGTAACTTACATATGTCTGTTATTGAGTTCATATCGAACTAATATCGAGTTGTTATCGAACTAATATCGAGCTTCAATAAAGCAATATCATTTTCACAACCATAAGTCTTTTGTTATCGAACTAATATCGAGCCATATCAAACTACTATCGAGTTAATTGAATTCATTTTAGAAGCTAACAAACATATTATCGAGTTCATATTGAGCTACTATCGAGTTAATGTTGAGCTACAATCGAGCTCATCGAGTTTACATCGAGCTTAACATAACTTTTAAGAAAAATCAAATAAAAAAAGAAAGGAAAACAATATAGGTTATTAATACAACAAGACCAAAAGTGAAAAAAGAGTTTATAGCCTAGCTTTGCATGTAGCCCTATTGTGGCCAAGCCCACCACACATGCTACATTTGCGCTCTTTATGAATGATTTCGCCACTCGATGAGTAGCGATTTGTCTTCCTTCTTCCCACCTTATTCTTCTTCAGTCGACCAACTGGTTGTTTTTCAATGGGAATCCCAACTTGAATTTTCTCTATGTTCTCGGGAACTTCCCAATTATCCTTGTTGCTAGTTGGGTAAATTGTTTCTTTGTAAGACTCCCTCCACATCTCAATAGTATAATATGGTGAACACAGTGAGTAAATGTTGACACTGCGCAAGATGGCCACAGCCACACCATGAACACAAGGGTAACCCATTATTTGAAACTGGCCACATGAGCATGAATTGGTCATCAAATTCACCTCACCATCACCTTCTGGGTCTACCACATGAAATTCGAACTGTCCAAGAGGATGGAATTTCAAGTACCTTGCATCATCTGCAATGCCTGAAACATCTTTCTCATATATTGTTGCTAATTTGGATGTGCACTTCTCTACCTCCTCACGACGCGCGGCAAACCATGACTGAATTGTGAAACGAATAAATTCCACAAAAGTAGTGACTGGGAAGGTTCTTGCATCTTTGGTTTTGTTGTTGAAACTTTCAGCATAGTTGCTTGTCATTACTTTGTATCGATTCCCAGGAAAGTAAGCACGAGTCCACTTCTTGAAGCCAATACCCTCGAGATATTGAGCTATGGCAGGATCCATTTTCTTTATATTGTTGAAGAACCTGTGAAATTGTGACTTCCGAAATGCATATGCCGCATTCAACATCTCCTTGTGACAGTGATCGGTCTTGAACTTAGCGATTACATTCATACTTATGTGATGGTAGCATGCGCCGTGGTAGGCATCAGGGAAGACCAACTCAAGAGCATGAATAATGCTAGCATGCCTGTCTGATACAAAAGATAGATTATCAACAACTCCAATGGCTTCCTTCAATTTCATCATGAAATACTTCCAAGAAGCATGATTCTCACTGTCAACAATCGCGAACGCAATTGGATAAATGTGGTTATTTGCATCCAATGCGACAACACAAAACATGTGGCCACCGTACCTTGACTTCAAGAAAGTGTCGTCCACACATATAACAGGATGACATGATGTAAATCCTCTTCTACAAACTTCAAGTGAGAAGAAACAGTAAAGAAAGCGACCGTCATCTGTGACAAAATCAATTATTGTACCTTGATTCTTTTGCTGCAACATGTACAAGTAAGAAGGTAACTTGGAGTACGATTCTTCAGGTGTCCCCCTGACATAACCGAGTGCCTTCTTTCTGCATCTCCAAGCCTTCATATAACTCATATCGATCCCAAAATTATTCTTCATATCCTCCTTTATTGTAATGCCCCGAATTTCCTAATAAGGGTTAGGACCTTGATTAGGAGGTCGGGAGGGCCATAATTGATTTATTATGATATAAAATGATTATATGCATGTTAATGTGAATTATATTATTATATGATGATAAATGCATGCATATGGGTGTATTTATAATTATGAGGGCATTTTGGGTAATTTCGCCTGTTGAGGCCATATTTGTATATTTGGGTGCATATTGTAATTTGTGAATGAGATTTCATTATTATGGAGATATATTCGAGCTATTCGGCATGAGACGATCTTATCTTATGAGTTAGCAGTTTTGTCATAACAGGGTCAATTATTGGGTAATAAGAATGTTTATCTGATGATAAATTTGGAGTATTTGAGGTCAGGAGGAAATTCTGGAAGTTTTGACTATAATGTCCTCGATGGTGTTTTCGGGACCCTGAGCACTAGGTTTTATTTGAGGTTACTTAAGCTTGAAGTAGCTTGTCAGAGAGAACGTACATTAGAAAGTATTTCCTCTCACTTTCGTTAGCTCATTTTACCGTTCGAAGCCTTTTTGAAGACATCTTGAGTTCTAGGAGTCAGAATCAAGCGAGGATCGAGGCATAGCGATCGTAGGAAAGATTAGAAGCTTCTTAACCAAAGGATTTGATGGAAAACAACCCAATCGTAGGTAATCAAAGTTTAAGTTTTGAGTTTTTAGAGTTTCTAAGCTTTGAATTGGACTTTGTGAATCGTTGAGTTTTTGGTTCGATTGAGCCTTGGGTTTTGATGGTTTTGGACCATTGGGAAGCTTGGGAAATTTGATTTGATGATTTGGTAATGTTTAGGCATGATTTTAGAGGCTTTGGGATGTTGAAAATCGTGTTTGGGGATGGCTCTGGGTTGGGGGCCGCGGCCCTAGCTCGAAGAAGCAGGTGGTCCAGTTTTGTGCTTGCTGGGCGCCGTTGCCCTTGGTGTTGGGCGTCGCGGCCCTTGCTTCAGGATTAGCTGGGGGTCGCGGCCCAACGTGCTAGGGCCACAGCCCTTGAGTAGGGTTGAGCCCGTTTGTGCGTTTTGGCCCCGGCAACATGGTTTTAGGCCTCGAGATCGTTCCTACTATTCGGATTAGTGGGGATTGATGTCCCGGAGGCTAGATATTGGTTTGGGAACCTATGTTGATCATTTTTATTGATGGTGTTCCGTATTTGGTTATGACTAGGTGACCGCTAAAGGACTAAAAGTTGATCGTTCTCAAGGGTCGTTCTTTTATTCATTCTAGCTCAAATCTGAGGTAAGAAAACTGCACCCTGTGTATATGTGACATGCATGGTTGTTCTTGATGCATGTTGGATTATTAAATGTGACATGCATGGTTATTCTTGATGCATGTTGGATGTCTATATGTGATGCATGTAATGCACGAGAAACATGTGATTAGGGCATGCTATGATTATTGAACATGAGAATGTTCAGAGCTCGAGCCTCTGTGTTTGTGCATGGTCCTAATTATGCTAGTAATTGTGAGTAAGCATGGTGAATGCCCTGTGTTCGAATATTGGATATATGTGATATATGATTGGTGGCATTGCTTACTTGTTTATGGTACTGACTAGTCAGGGACACTGACCTAAGTGTCAGAAACGGCAATAGCGTCTTGAACACAAGGCCGAATGAAGATTAGATCTAATCGATATCAGCATTGAATGGCTCTAAAGCATTAACGCTGGACCAACCCTAAGGTCAATGAACTTATAAGCGCTTGACTAGTCTAGGACTAGTTACTCAGAGCCAGGGCCTAAGGCCCAGGTGACCGTTTGTCACATGGCTAGGGAACGATGTTCCAGGGTTATGACTCTATGGTCATGAGGAAGGTTATGTTGGTGACTAGTCATCATGCACCTATCCTATCTAAGCTAGTGAAAGGATCACTTATCTATAAGCCCTGGTGACCCTAACGTCACATGGCTATTGGGAGCGGAATCCACCTTAGTGACTGTACCACTGTCACTCTTCTATATTGGGCTAAAAGCCCTGGATGATTATTATGATCATTGGTTGATGTGCTATACTCAACGTTACGTGAACTCATTTGCCTACTTGAATAGGGTTGTATCTGCTAGGCGTGTGCCTTATGATCTGATTACATATTATAACTGTTCATGAGCATATTGCGTTTTCTTGCTGGGATTCGGCTCATGGGTGCTATGTGGTGTAGGTAAAGGCAAAAGAAAGCTGGACCATCCTTGAGTTGAAGAGGATAGGTGATGATGTGTACATATGCAGCTGCTCGACCACCACGGCCGAGGTTTGAAGGGGAACTAGGGTTAAACCTTGTTTTGCCGCCTAGATCGGCTGGTTGTAAATATTTTATTGTAATAGACCTTTAAATTATATTTTTGGGATCCCAATGTATATAATAAACGTTCTAATGAAATGTTACATCTTAACCACAAATTTTAATCCCTAAACCGTTAATCATACTTAGTTACACGATTTTGGCCAAATGACTCGATTAGCGATTTTAGCACTGGTTACAAGGCACACTATAACGATCCCTGGAGTTTGGGGCGTTACATTTATGCTGTTTGGTGGGTAGTTAGTGCCATCAGTAGCATATTTGTTCTTGATAAGGTGCCCAATGATAGAAGGTGCTACTTGACGGTGGTCTTTTTGTCGCAATTCTAGTGAGCAAGTATGTACACTATTATAAATAGTGATCTCAAACATCTCCAATCGCGCTACTTTTTTTCCCTCTTATTCTCCAACCACAATCAAGATCCTTGCAGGTGATATACAACACATCAGTACCAGACTTCTTATCCATAAACTCAAAATTATTCTTCATTGCGAAAAGAGGCGCTTTGGTTTTCAATTCCATCTTGTTCTCAAAAGTCTTCCCAAGATGTAATTCCCCCAACGCTACACCCGATGATGGTGATTCAGAACGACTAGAAGCCATGATATCTTTTTTTGTAAACATGGGAGCACTCCATTTTCTGTGATCTTCTGTCTAACATATTGGAATGTTCCCTGTATAGTTATATTCTGTTCCACCAGGACGACTAGAGCTGGTGCCAGGTGTTCGACGTCCTTGACTTGGTGGGTTCACCCGTGCAATATGATGTATTGGTAGTTCTTGTGCTTGTTCTACTTGCAAATGTTCTGCTATTGGATCACCATTCACTGAATTGTATCCTAAGTCCTCATTATGTTCCGCTATTGGATCGTCATTCACATAGGGGTTGTACTCATACTGGTTGTCCCTCAGGTCACCAATAGGACATCCTAAAGTACTGGTTGCTCCCTCAGATAAGTTCAAAATAGCCAAAAAAAATGTACAAATAATACCCAACACATAAAATGTATAATCTTATTACCCATGATTTTTTTCCTCAAAAAACCCTCAAAATAGATGTTGCCTTTGATATTGACAACTTCACAGAGACAATGGAGATGGCTAACAACGATTTTGACAAGAAAATCATATAAATCTGTAGGTTTTAGGAATAATTTCGTGAGAATGAAAGAGAGAGAGAGGGAGAGAGAGGGAAGAGAGAGGAATAGAAGGTTTTAAGATTTTTGATATAATGAGAGGGGTATATTGGGTATGAAAAGAATGTTTAGCATCAAATTAAAAAGATTAATAGTGCTAGGATTTTTTAGTAATATTAGACATCATTAAGTATTATTTGTGAAATTTCCCATATATAATGGACTAAGTTTGCATATTTGGTCCCAATTTCAATAATCCTAGCTACTGGGATTGATCATTGTAATTAATTATTGGACCCGCAATTATTATATATGAAAACTAACATATAAGCTTGGCTCTTGTTCTACTAAAAAGTCAATAATATTTCATTAAAACACAAATGTCAATTTTGAACGTCTTGTTATGCCAATTTTGTTATATTTTGATTTAGCAATTATTGAACTTATTATCAGACGACTCAAGCAATGCCGTATAAATAAATAAATTATATTGGCCTCATCCTGATTATGTAGTTAGACTTAGATAGATACAATCTAACATTGTCTTCTAATTTATTTTAACCTCATGACGAGACGACCACACCACACCTAATATTGAACAACGACACCATCTTTTTAACCCCTAATATATTATATAACAGTGTCCTTATCTTGACAAAAACTAAAACTACCACATAATAATAAAACATTAAAAGAGAAAAGAAAACATTGTGTAGAAGAAGATGACAAATTAAGTATAGTAGATTAACTTAACAACAACGTAGAATTGACAGTTCGATCGAGGAGTGGTCACCGACAACTCCGAACGTGTGTGGGACACGAGGGTAATCAAAGTCAGCTACTTAAAAGCTATTTCAAGTGATCCTATATGAGTTGCAATGCACATGTTCTCCTACCCCTTTTTGTCGACTACTATAGTTTAGTTTGGGCATCTTTTCACATCATATGTAATGTATGTTCACCAAATTACAAAGTATACATATATTATATTTATATAATATTAGTTTCTATGGTATGAACTATTTATTTTACTATTGCTTCCAACTTTTTTTTAGGGAATTTCCATTAAGTTTTTTGGAAATTCTAATTAAGTTTTTTGGAAATTCTAAATAATTTAGGGTGATGAAATCTGGATCCAAACAGCAAGTTGTACTTGTGTTTATTTCATTTTTTTATATGCGTGTAAAATATATTATTTGCATCATGATTTTGGCACCCTTAATTATCAAGAATTTCCTGAAAACTTATAGGAGGTCACTGATAAATACAATGTACAACATCATATATATATATATATATATATAAATAGAAGTTACAACTTATTCATTTGTAAAAAAAAACATAATTATTTAAATTGACATATAATAAAACTAAACTTACATAATTTCGTTCAACATCATCATTGACAAACTTCTTGTTCTTTTTAGTCCAGTGATATTCCTTCCATTCATCAATGAGCAATTAATAAAAAAATTGAGAATGTTAGAGAACTTATAATTTAATACAACTTAATTAAGTTGATATTTTCACTTACTTTTTCATGACGAGTGGCCGCTAATGATTTCATTCCTTGTGTTGTAGAATACTTCATTTTGTCTCAGTTTATTTTGTTCTTTTCTGAGCGCGCAATAAACTCTGGAGTCGTGAAAAACTCACAAATTTCTTTCCACTAATCGTTGTGACATCTTTGGGTGGATTCTGTAGGACCTGGTCCCAATCATCTGGTCCTTGTAGAACTTTTTGAAGTCAGCGTGTCGCTTAGTTTTCCTATCTCGGTATCTCTCAGCCATCTCAGCATTGATACCCTCCATTAGCGTGTTATAATCATCTTGCCATCTATTTGATAACAGTACTACAATCAAAAGAAAACATGTTAATAATATTGGAATTATAATACAATTATTTTTTAAGTAAATTGTATAATTGTTACCTTCACTTTTTTGATAACATTGTCCTTAAACTATTTTGAGACTTGTGCCCAATCCTTGTAATTTCCTAAACATAAAGATGTGACTTGAGTACCAAAAAGGCAGACAAAAGCTGCATATTCAGTTCCCACCACCTTGTATGTGACGGGGTCAACCACTATGGGGAGTGGATGTCTAGCTTCTCGCCCTCTGTCTTCTAATTTTTTTCCAAGAGGCAGTCTCATGACCTTTTCTCTTTGGTGGGGTTGCTGTATTGTTTTAAATAAGAAAAATAAATAATTTAGTATGTTGTATAATAAGATCTCGTTAGAAATACAAAACGGACCCTATCCCGACCCTATTCCGATCCCCGACCCTATTTCGACCTCGACCCTATCCTGACCCTATTCTGACCCGACCCTACCATGGCCTCGACCCACGACCCCGAAAATTTAAATATTATAAATTAATACATAAATATACAAACAAAATTGGGCAACATCTCTCCTATACTAACGACCTAGCCATATGTGAACAGTTTAAAAAATAATTAAATATCACACAATAAGTTTCTTCCTTATATCTCCACAGCACACAAAAATTTTCCAAAACATACTTCACTAATACATACAAGTTCATAACCTGCCGTTATCATCACGACACACAATATGTATCCCAGAACCCACTTCACAATGGATGAATATTTAGGACATTCAAAATCCTCTAACAATTGTATTTTATGATAATAATATTAAAACAAGAAATAAGAGACACATCTTGCAAATACATTTTTTGTCATAATCTTTTAGTTCTAAAAAAAATTATTAAGTGCTAGCTAGATAAACACATAAACTCTTTCACACCACCAAAATTAAATTAAAAACAATGAGTAAAACTTTTACCTATACTAAATTTGACCAAATTATTAATTGCAATGTATCAAATTAATTAAAATAATGACCAAAACATTCAATTTTAATTTCTAGGTAACAAATTTATTAATTGAAGTTCAGTTTTTTAGTAATTACCAAATTAATTAAATCAGGTGAATTAATTAAGGTACAGAATGATAATTAAATATTGCAATAGATTTAAATTCTGTCGGAACAGAATAAGAACTTGTCATGACAGAAACTGAACATAATAAAAAGACAATGCAAAAAACAATAAAGAACACAACGAATTTTTACATGGTTTAGAAACCCTTTCTGATAACCTAATCCTTGGGGCCACGCCTAGAGAATAAAACCAATTAATGAAGAATCACAAGTACAAAAATATTGACTTAAACAAAACAAGACTCCCTCTTGAGATTTGCCGCAACTTTGTTGTACTTCTCTTCACTAATTTGATATTTCTGATTGAAACGCTCAACCACTTGAACTCCCTTCAATGCCAGTGACTGCTTGCATCCTCCCGATGCAAGGCTTGTAAAAATATTCTCCCGAATACTATAAGCATTGTGTTCAAATTACAACATTTATTCATTCATGAATGTGGTTTAGACTCACCACAAAACTAAACACTCATTTTACTACAAGAACACATAAATACAATGTTCTTGAATACAAACTATGAACCCTCTTAAATATTACAATTCACTCACAAACTATGTACCAAAGAGTTCACTTTTTCTCAAGGCCCTAGAAGCCTACTTATAGAGATCATTTCGTGCTCAAAAAGGCTAAGAAGGAATCTTTAATAAAAGCAAGAATATTTATAGATATTCTTGATTAATGAAGATTTTCCATTTTTAGTTGATTCTGATACGACAGACATGGATTTTGCAAAGACAGCTATTACCTATGTCAGATCAAATTTCTCACGATAGAAATAACATTTAATTCCTTCAAAGATTGTATTTCCTGAAGTTTATTATCTTTAACAGCACAAAAATCAAAAGACAAATATTTCATAAATGATTTCGAATAAGCACATGGTATTTTCTTTATAAAACCAAGATACAAATTCCTTTTATAAACATATTGTGAGAATATCAAACTAATTAATGAATTATTTGCAAACCTTACAAATTAATCAAAGATATCAATTTCAAAAATCACAATAAAAGGAATTTAAAATCATCTTTTAAATAAAAAAAGTATCTCTATAAAATTTGCTAATTTTAGGATTTACATTAATAAACACATAAACACACACACATATATATATATATGGATATACATAAACATAAAAGAAAATAACACCTATCAATTAATAAAGGGATCCAAAAGAAAGGACTCCAAAAATTACACCAATTTGTTTTCTCGTAAATAGAAAACAAAGTCAGTAAGAAAAAATTATAACACGTTTAAAAATCACACAAACACATAGATATATCACACAAACACACACATATATATACACAACACATTCACATATCACACACACATATATCTATCTATATATATATATATACATGGCACACAAACATAACACAAAAACACAAACACACATATATCTATACATATATATCTACACCCACAAACGGTCACCCACGTATACGCAGCCACACATATATATCACAGAAAACTAAATTAAATAAAAAATAAAATAAAAAAATTGGAAAAAAAAACAAATATATATATATAGTGACACTTATATATAGTGGCGTGGAGGAAGCGACGGTGAGATGGTGGCGGCGCCGAGGTGGTGACGGGAGAGAGAGACCGAGATAGAGAAAGGGGGGGAAAAGAGAGAAAAGGGAATTGGCCTAGGGGTGGGGGTTGGGGTTTAGAGGGTCTGGGAATCAGCCTACGGCCGGGGATATGAGGTTTAGGATTGGGAATGGGGTTTTCTGACGATGTCGTGGTGTAGCAGCGGTGGGAATGTGGTTTTTAGGTTTTTTTTTTTTTTTAATTTGACAAATGAGAAAGACAAATGGGGTTTCTGGGCATATAAGTGTCTCCGCTAATAGTCACTCCTAATAAAACAAATGATGATGTTTTCCATTTTGTTAATGAAGTCCCAGAGAAAAATTAAGTGGGAAAATTCTCGCATTCTTTTCAAGCAAGAATTTAAATATATTAGCAGCGACTGTGTTGCTGCTAATAATTTTCTTTATTAAGAAATTAATTATGTGGTGATATTAGCGGCTACAACATATTATTGCTGCTAAAAAAATCATTATTAGCGGCGGCTTGTCGTCACCCTTAATAGTGTCGCCGCTAAAAACATTTTTCTTGTAGTGAGTGTGAAGGTCGATCATAAATTGCATACGTCTTTCATGCATTAATTTTAACTATATTAGTTAATGTTTCTAAATAATGATATATTAACTGGTCATTGAATATAATTAACTGGTAAGTATATCTATCTACTAGCTAGGGGATCATGGCTCATAGCTAGAGGCCAGGTCCCCACTAATTTTTTTTATTATTTATTTTGTTTTATATTTTATACTCTTACTTGTATATTTATACTAATTAATTAGATACAAGCAACGAATAATAATGTACGTTTGATTAATTTTATTTATAGAATTTATTAATTATTATTATTACTAAATTTGTATCATTTTCATATAAATTTTAAATTAATAAACAATATTATATATAAAAGAATCACATAAATATATTAAAAGAAAAATTAAACAAAAATATTGTTTATGATTTTTTAAAATATATATATATAGTATAATAACTTTTTTTAAATAATAATGATAATTTTTTAATAAAAATTAAGATTGTGTATTATATATTGTTGTTATAATGATATTTTATAATATTTAAATTTATATTATTATAAGTAGTAAATATCTAGTATTGTATTAAATATTATAATATTAATATTTTATAAAATTTAAATTTATATTAATATAATGATTAAATATCTAGTCTTGTATTATATATTATAATTATAATATTTTATAACATTTGAATTTGAATTTATATTAATATAATTAATAAATATCTATTTCTATTAATTTTAAAGGTATATTTCGTTAAATATTTAGAATATTTTGTTAAAGTTAACCAAACAAATCTTTAAATAAAATATCTAGTCTTACATTAAATATTTTTATAATAATAATATTTTATAACATTTGAATTTATATTAATATAATTATTAAATATCCAGTCGTGTATTATATATTATAATTATAATATTTTATAACATTTGAACTTATATTAATATAATTATTAAATATCTAGTCTTATTGTTGACTCCTTTTCGTCAACTTAAAATGTAGAGCAATTAAACAATATGAACTATGGTGCAGATGAATTGTATGGTAGAACAACAAGGGTTTTACGTGGTTCAGTAGTTAAATTTGCCTAGTCCACGAGTCTATTTTATTAGAACTTTGAGTTTTCTGGAAATCCTTCAAAGATGAATTCCCCAGAGTTCTCTCTCAAGATATCAAAAGATCTGTCATTTACAAGTGTTCATGACCTCTCTATTTATAGAGAGTTTTCAGAGTTCATTCCCACATATTTCGGGAAGATACTTCTGCATATTAATTGAAATAATGATATTAAGTGTTGTAACTCCTATATACAAGGAAACGTCCCCTGAATATCAGGAAACGGATAACAGACTTGTTAATATCCCTTTAATGTTGGGATGTTACAATAATAAGTATCTTTAAACGTATAGAACGTGTTACATCAAATGACTCATCAAATCTCCGAGGTCAGCAATCAACAACGCGTCAGTCAAGGTTTACGGACAGGTTACGAACTGGCCGTCTTATTCCAAGACCTGCTCGGAGCAGATAAATACCATCAAGGCTGTCACATTTTGAGCTTGTGCTCTTTTAAGCTCGGACTACTCGGTCTGAAGGCATTCGCTAACGGATGTACCCCGATACTATGCTCTTTCGAGCTTAGAAAGAATCTCGAGGTTACATCTTCGAGATTGCCGTCTTGCTTCGGGGGTTTTACAGCTAGACCATGAACATGCGTTTTTATATATCTCGAGCTCACACTCGATGAGTCTAGTCTTCGAGGTCATAATTTCTTTTCTCAAAATCTGGGTGTAACAGTTTGCCCCCTCAAAAGTATTAGTTCGAATCCTATGAGAAGGAAACTTTTGAACTACTTCCATTGGGAACCATACCATAAAACATACTCGAGTGTGGACACACGTCAGCTGGGTATTTGTAACACCCTGGTTACCCCAGAACAGTTACGGTGAACCAGAAATTTGACCCGCTACCCGAGTCCTTTGGTTAAAAACGTGATCTAAGTGTTATTATCAGGTTAAGGTAGAAAACCAGTAAAAAGGAAAGGGTACATTTCATTAAGTAAATAAACTGCTCATGAGCCTTTTAAAATGTTTACGAGTAGTTTGTATTACAAAAGAGTTGCTACAGTTCCAAATATACAATCCCCGCCGGCCTAAGCGACAAAAATAGGGTAAACCCCTAGTCCCTCTGAGAACTCCTTGACCGTGGCAGTCAAGCGGCCCTGTATGTACATCACATCGCCCAAGCTCTCCACTCAAGGCTGGCCAAGCTTTTCCTTTCCTTTACCTGCACCACATAGCACCCATGAGCCAAGGCCCAGCAAGAAAACATAATAAAACATGATATAATATCAACAACGATCATAATAACCATTCAGGACTATCAGTCCAACAAATAGGTGACAATAGCCAAAAGTCACAATAATGAGCATCGCTCCCTCTAGCCATGTGACGATAGGGTCACCAGGGCTTAACTGATAGGTGATCTCTTTCATAAGCTTGCTCAGGACAGGTGCATGGTGATTGGTCACCAACATAACCTTCCTCACGACTCTAGGGTCGAAACCATGGACAACGTCCCTTAGCCACGTGACAAACGGTCACCGGGGTCATACACCTTGGCTATAATCATATGGTCGTAGACCAGGCAAGCGCTTGTAAGTTCTTCGACCTTAGGTTCGGTCCCACATTAATGCCATAGAGCCATTCAATGCGTGATCATCGACTTTAGAGTCGATCCCTGACTAGTCAGTGTCCCAAACAGGTAATCAGTGTTCACTAGCATTTAACATGCAATCCATGTCCACATATATCAACCAACATGCCTCGATATCAAACCATGCATGTCATATACCTATACAGGGTGCAACTGTATTCATACACTGTTTTCTTACCTCTGGTTCGAGTGAAAATGTTATATGAACGACCCCTGAGAACGATCAACCTTTAAAATCCTTGACGGTCACCTGGTCATAACCAAATTATAGAATTTATCAATAAAAATGATAACCGAGGGTTCCCAGACCAAAACCCAGCCCCCGAGACCTCAAACACTACCCAACCGGGTACTAGATCCAACCCCGAGGCCTATGGTTTGAATCCTCGAGCAAAAAACCACATTTTAGCAAAATTGGCCTTAAGGGCTGCGACCCCCCTCTGCTGCGCCGCGGCGCGCCTCCAAACAGAGAGGCTCCCCATCTGCCAGACGCCAAGGGCCGCGGCGCTCAGCCCAGAACAGCCAAGTCGGCCACATGCACCAGAATTTTAACCCTGCGTTTTCCCTCTCAAACCAGCCCCCCAAACCACCTCTAAAACCCCTCCAAACATATAAGCAAACCCCCAAATAACACCCTTAACTCACTTACATCAAACCCCAATCAAACTAACACTAAACACACCCCTTTGATTCACACTTTCCACATCAAAACTCTAAGTCTGAAACTAACAATCAAAACAGAGCATAACTTGAGTTCAATGATCAAAACTTACCTTAAAACCTGTTTTGAACTTCCCACACAAGCAGAACCAAGTCTACTAACTCAACCTTGAAGTTCCTTAGCTTGATATCCCACCTAGAACTCAAAACTCCCAAAGAAGGCAATGGAGGAGGTGGTGCACGGGAAGAGAAGAAGGCAAACCCCTGTTTTTACTCTGTTTATTCTACAGCCTTCTTAACCACTTAAGTCACATATATCCTCCCAAAAAGACCAAAATACCCTTGTGTCATCCTAAGCCTTTTAAACCTACTCAAGGGCAAAATTGGTACATTCCACTAAACCCGTTAATCATAATTAACGCTTCCCAATTCCCGCTAATCTCAATATCCTCAAACATCAATAATTCATATCCCGTTACCCTAAAATCCCCGGTAAGGCTATAGCCATTAACAACACCCCGAGACTCACCCCGAGCCCCGAGCTCAAACCTGTTATGACCAAACCGATAAATTATGTTTAAAGATCGTCTCATGTCGAAATACTCGAACCAATCCACATTATAATGTGGTCTCACAATATATCATTAACACGCAAACAAATATTCAATTATACCCTCAACGGGCCAAATTACCAAAATACCTCTGTAAACAAATGTGGACTCACATGCATGTATCTAACATCATATCATAATATAATTCTCATAAACATGCATAAACACATTTAACGACATAATTAAACAGTTATGGCCCTCCCGGCCTACTAATCCAGCCATTAACCATAATAGAGAATCCGGGGCATTACAGTATTGATCACTCAAAGTACTTGAGTACCTTGGAAACTTGCCCACATCTATTTGCCTGCCATTCTTTATGGTATTGTCAACTCACGGGATACAGAATCTGGCCAATGGCCTAGATTAATTCGACCATTTACATTTCCACGGGCTTATAAATAAGACTCTAGTCATCTTCTTCTTTTTTACTTTCACGTTCAAAATTACAGAGAGAAAGAACAAAGAAAGAAAAACCAGAAACTTCCTTGCCCATTTATTTCATGTTCTCCAAGCAGAGAAGACAAAACAACATTGGACTCTTTGATTCTGTGAGATCGTACTTGCAGCCGCTTATACAATCATCCATTTCTCTGTTTTCACCAATCATATTGTGTAAGTTTTCTGTTCATGGCTTCGTATATCCGTATCTTTGCATTATTTTTTTCCATGTGTGTTTATGTTTCAGTTGCACCTTGGGAACTAGGATTTTGTTGGTTCATTCGTTAGTTTAATGCACTAGAACGTTTCAGCTGATAAATATTAGATTTAGGTTCTAACATTATTGGCTCCAAACCCAGTTCATGTGCAAAGAGACCCAAATATGGCTCTTTCTTTGGGTTTTTGAATTTCGGAGGACATATCTTGCACACCAAGATATTGGGTACAAAATCAAGGCTTTTTTTTTAAAGAATGCACGATTCCCAAAAATATCAATCTTTGAATAACCGCCACCTTTCTTCCCTGATATATCGGGATTTCCAATAATATTTCCACCTTCTTTTCTTTCGGTGGACTACACGCTCTGAGATTGGCATCATTCTTTGGATCGAGCTTGCCTTGTAGCCTCAATCATTCGAGCTTAGGTCTTCTATTTATCTCATTATTTCATGTTCACTTGGCCCTCACCCTTTTGCTTTCTTGTTAGATGTCGCAGAACTCGGGAAAGTGGTGGGGGTCAAAGCTTGCGATTCCTTATTCACTAGTAGCTCCGAGCCCGGAGTCTCCTTTTACTCGGAACCAACGCTTGATTCAGGAGCACGAACTGAGGCGTGAGAAAGAGGACATTCAAGACCACTTCCGACGTTAGATAGACGAGGTCGAAGAAGGGAGAAGGAAAAAACTAAGGGTCACCCTTTATCCAGATTTGGACACCGAGCCTAGGCCGATTCCTCTTGACCCTACGCTCAAAGTGATAATCGCCTTCAAGCCGGGAGATCTTCAATTCTTGCTGATGGGGGAACCTTCTACCTCACAGCCGATGAGAGAATTATTCGAGGCTTAGCACTATTGGAGCTCGGTCCCATCGCTAGGTCAGATAACTGACATTCTGGTCTTTCATGGCATAGGACTATCGGGCTCGCTAAGGTGTCGAGCTTCGACCTCCCACGAGCGAAGTTTCCATGCTCCGGGAGATGGAAATCCTGACAGCAAGCTGAGATACGCAGCTTGGAGCCAGGAACACATGAAGGCAGGGGCATTACTGCCCTTGAAGTCTTTTTTCAAAGACTTCACGGACTTCGTTGGGCTCGCCCCCTTCCAGCTCAACACCAACTCATACAAGGTTTTGTCAGCCCTGAGGTCACTCTACCATGAGCTAAAGTGGGCAGAACCTTCACCAGAAAAGATTTTGTATCCCTTTTGCTTGAAAAGCAATCCTTCCCGAGCTCGGGGAGAAGATGGCTTCTACTATCTTTCGAGCTATCCTAGGGAGAAGAAGATGTTTGAGGATCTTCCTAACCATCCTCCTGATTTCAAGAAGGCCTTCTTCTAGACAGATGGCCTAGCTCCATCTAGATATTATTCATTCAGACGAATTTGTAAGTATCTCAACTCCTTTCTTTTTTGTGCTCGAATTTTGCTTAGGCTCGTGTTTAGTTGAAATGTGTTTAATCTTCCAGCCAACTACCACCGCCCTACTCCCACCAAGGAGATGAGAGAGCACAGAGAGGCTCTACTTCAACTCCCCTATGGTAGGAGGTCCCTCTCCTATCTCCTACACGAAGACAAGCTCCGGGCATGCGGCCTCTTGGAGGAGGATAAGTCTACATCTGATTGGTCCAATAAGAAATACAACCAGTGGGAGCTCGTGCCTCTCCTAATCGGCAACCTTCCTCCGAGGAGAAATGCGAGGCCTCCATCTCCAGCTCAGCGTCGCAGGAGCCCGCAATCGGGGAACGAGGCCAGCAATGAAGCCTCGAGCTCGGGCTCAAATGGGAGAGGTACAGTCATCCTTAGCTCGGATTTGTGGTCTCTCTCACTACTAAAACATAAACCCGATAGATTAATATTGTGTAAGTACAATAGGAACCATTTCTATGTATGGTCTTGGGTAGATGCGAGGGTACATAGGTTCGACAGTTGGCTCAGGAAATATGACACCATGTATAGCCTCAACGAGGTATGGGACGGAATAGCCATTCAATATGGGACTAATGACTGTAGGGACCTTTCGAGGTTGACTTCCACCTATAAGGAAGGCACTCCCCCCGCCTCTTCTAAAGATGGGGGAATTTCATGGTCGCCGAGCTCAAGCTCGGGGGAGAGTTCCAGTTAGGTTTCTATCCACTTGTATTTTCATTCCTTGTCTTTCTGCATCGTGCTAACTTATTTTTTTTTTGGGATATCTCATAATGTGATGTGAATGTGCAGGTGAGATGGACTCCGACCTTGACAACATTCTGGTCAGCGGCGGAGCTAAAAGGAGTAAGTGCCCGATGGGGTCGCGGAAAACAGACCGTCCTACTAAGGTCCTTAAGAGGACCGAGGAAACGCCTCCTCCCCCAGCTCCGGTTGCTCCGAGCACGGTTTTGAGTCCACCTACTCAGGCCGAGACGTCCTCTTCGACCTTACCTCCCGCTTTTCCTGCAATCCAGGTCCATCCCATGCTTGGCCCACCTCCGAAGAAACCCTCAGCCTCAAGAACACAGTTGCTTTCGATTTCTACTCACGTCAATGAGTATGTGATCGACAACACAGCTAGAACCCATAGGGCTATGCTAGGCTCCGACATTCTGTCTCGAGTGGGCCAGAGTTTTGGCAGCTTCGGCGCTCCTCACTGGCAGTTCCTGAACAATGCCCGAGATTGCAACTCTCTTTACGAGAATAGCATCGAGGTCACTGCTGCGATAACCTTTCTTCTCTCGCTATTAGTTGTATTTATAGTTGGTCCATGTGCTAATCTGATTTCTTCGTATGCCAGACTCTTGCTGTCTCTGCTCAACTTAACTATAAGTTGAACAACGAGGTCCACTCGAGTATGTCTCCAACTCAAGCTGAGTGACGAGCTCAAGGCCTCAAAGGCAAAGGTGGAGGCAGGAGCTGAGCAGCTAAAGGCCAAGACAGCCTAGCTTTTAAAAACTGAATGCCCGGCTCGCAGAGCTTGAGAAGGTGAATGCTCAGGTCGCGGAACTCGAGAAGATCAATGCCAAGCTTGAAGAAGAGAAGGCTGCCACTTTCGATATCATGGAGGGTGAAAAGACTCGTCTTCTTGAAGAGTTTAAGGAGAAGAAGGATTGGGCAGTCGACCTAGCCATGTATAGAATATGGGCCAACAACGTCGACCTCGACACCAGCTTCTTAGGCCCTCTTGAAGCAAAGCTCGTGGCTAAATGGCAAGCTCGGATTGATGCGGAGGAGGCCGCTCAGGATGAGGCAGAGGGAGCCATGGATGATGCTGATGCTGAGAAGGCCAATGAAGATGCTGATAAGGCCAAGGAGAATGCTCATTCTTCTTAAATCTCGCCTCGGGGTTACGTCCCCCTGAATTTCTTGTAATAGTCTTTGTATTTGAGTTATTTTTTATGCCCTCGGGGCCAAGAAAATTCTATAGCTCGTGGAAGAGCTTATGATATATGAAATACCATTCTCGACTTAATTTTAATATATTTGCTTTACATTTCTTGGGTCGAAATATTTTGCACATTTTATATTAAAGTGTTATATATGCCTGTTTATTCATACAAACATAGTTTGGATTTAAGCTTGAGGTTCAATGCCTTCATGCACAGTTTGCTCGAAATATCCGCTTCTGATCTCGTTATTTTATCAAGGTCGGAGATTACTTTTACCATGCACCCGAAAGTACTTATATGGTGTGTAATGCAAATGGTTTAGTTATATCTTACTTTTTTAGTTAGTTTTTCTCGTCCTCGGGTAGCTCTCCGAGGTTATGAGAACGAAACTATCATTTTGCAAGATACTCCAGCCTCGATCTCGACTTAACTCGAAGTGCGTTTATGCTCCAACTTACCATCAATTAGTTTTAGCTGGTTTGTTCCAAACCTATTAAGGTCGTGCTTGGTTTATAATCCATTCACTTATATTGCATATTTGGTTATATCCAAACATTTTTAACTCTTGATAATTTGGTTACGTCCAAATACTTGTATGTTTTTGATAGTTTGGTTATGTCCAAACTATCTTAGCTCGCACATTTAGTTATATCCAAACACTTGTATGTTTTTGATAGTTGTGTTATATCCAAACTATCTTAGCTCGCGCATTTGGTTATATCCAAACACTTGTATGTTTTTGATAGTTTGATTATATCCAAACTATCTTAGCTCGCGCATTTGGTTATATCCAAACACTTGTATGTTTTTCGTATATGCTATTTTATTTTTTCAAGCTGGTGGTATATGTACCACTAATTCCCCCTTAATAACCTATGAGTGTGACCATAGGTTATTCAATTAAGAGAGATTGCAAAAAATATAGCATGTTAAAATGAAATCAAACTTTATTCGAATAATCCAAAATTAAGAAAAATAGTACAGACAAACAAGCATGGTTATAGGCGACATCCTTCCTACACTATTGATAGAAAGGTCGTAGGTGTTCGCCATTCCATGCTCGTGGTACCACACTTCCATTCAATCTTGCCAACTTGTATACGCCGGGTCGAATGACTGATTCTATCTGATAAGGTCCTTCCCAATTTGGCCCAAGCACGCCAGCTGCTGGATCCCGTGTTGCCAAGAATACACGCCTCAGCACCAAATCTCCTACGCTGAATTTTTTATCTCAAACTCTTTTGTTGAAGTACCGGGTAGCTCGCTGTTGGTATGCAGCATTTTTTAGTTGAGCTTCGTTCCCTCTTTCTTCGATCAGGTCCAGAGTTTCTTCATGTTGGGATTGGTTCGAGGTTTGGTCATAAGCGGGGGCTCGAATTGTGGGAATTTCGACATCGATTGGCAACATAGCCTCACAACCATACGCCAGAGAAAATGGGGTATGTCCTGTTGATGTACGGGTCGTAGTCCTATATGCCCATAGAACTTGGGGCAATTCTTCGGACCATCTTCCTTTAGCTTTTTCCAACTTTTTCTTTAGCGAACTCTTTAGGGACTTATTTACAGCTTTGACTTGGCTATTCGCCTGGGGATGGGCCACCGATGAGAAGCTTTTTATTATCCCATTTTTTTCGCAAAAGTTGGCAAATAGATCGCTGTCCAATTGAGTACTGTTATCGCACACAATCTTCCTTGGCATCCCCTATCGGCATATGATGTTCTTTACTACGAAGTCAAGGACTTTCTTCGAGGTTATTGTCGCTAAAGGCTCGGCTTTGGTCCATTTTGTGAAGTAATCTACGACGACTACTGCATATTTCACTGAGCCTTTGCCAGTCGGGAATGAGCCTATGAGGTCGATTCCCCAGACCGCGAATGGCCAGGGGGAGGTCATCATAGTTAGCTCGGAAGGTGGAGCTCAAGGAATTATGGTGAACAGTTGGCACTTATCACACCTCTTGACATAGTCTATCAAATTTGTTTTGATGGTAGGCCAAAAGTATCCCTAGCGTATGATCTTCTTGGATAGGCTATGCCCCCCAGTATGGTCTCCACAGAACCCTTCATGAATTTCCTCCATGATTTTCTTAGCTTCGGGTGGGGTCACACATCGGAGTAGCGGCATGGAATATCCTCTTCTATACAAATTTCCATCAGTAATGATATACCTGGGGATCTGATACATCAGTTTTTGAGCCTTGGTCCGTTCTTCTGGGAGAATGCCGATCTCAAGGTATTCAACTATCAGAGTCATCCAGGTTGGCTCGGAAATTATCATGCAAACATCCTCCTGCTCAGGCTCGTGAATACTGGGTGCCGTGAGATGTTCGATTGGCACGACATTCAGTTCGTCAGTCTCGATAGAGGTAGCAAGCCTGGCTAAGGCGTCTGCGTTCAAGTTCTGCTCTCAAGGGACCTATTCTGTTGCATAGAACTTGAAATGCTCCAGTGCTGATTTTGCCTTTTCTAAATATGCAGCCATTCTCATACCACGAGCCTGTTACTCTCCTAAAATTTGATTAACCACCAGCTGAGAATCATTGTAGCAATGTATCGCTTTGGCCTTTAGTTCCTTGGCCATACAAATCCCTGCCAGTGGGGCCTCGTATTCGGCTTCGTTATTCGACGCTTCGAAGTCAAATCTCAAAGCAGAGTGAAATCAACTTCCTGCCCCCGATCCATTCTCATTGTAAGACCCGTCAACGTAAAGTTTCCACCGCTCGCGGGCCAGGGTTATAACTTAATCATTGGTCACGCCAGTGCATTCCACTATGAAGTCTGCCAAGGCCTATCCTCTTATGGTCATCCTAGGATAATAAGTGATCTCAAATTGTCCGAGTTCAACAACCCATTTGAGTAGTCGACCTGAGGCTTCTGGCTTGGACAAGACTTATCTTAGTGGTTGATCGGTCAGTACATGGATGAGGTGCGCTTGGAAATAAGGTCGGAGCTTTCGAGATAAGTGGATTAGGCTAAGAGCTAACTTCTCCATCAAGGGATATCTCGATTCTGCCCCCAGTAACCTTTTACAGACATAATACACAGGCCTTTGCACTTTTTTTTCTTCTCGCACAAGTATCGCGCTTATGGCGTGCTCGGTCATAGCAAGGTATAGGTATAGAACTTCTCTCGTGATGGGTTTTGACAAGATGGGGGGTTCTGCGAGGTGTTTCTTGAGCTCTTGAAAGCCAACTCGCATTCCTCCGTCCATTCAAATTTCTTGCCTCCCTTCAAAAGGTTGAAAAATGGAAGACAACGGTCTGTAGATTTCGAGATAAATCTACTTAGCACCGCCATCCTGCCAGTTAAACTTTGGACATCCTTATACTTTTGAGGTGAGGGCATATCAATTAGAGCCTGGATCTTGTCTGGATTCGCTTCTATTCCTTGGGCATTTACAATGAAGCCTAGGAATTTTCCTGAAGATACTCCGAAAGAGCACTTCTGAGGGTTGAGCTTCATATTATCAACATGGTTATTGTTATGTTGAGATTTAACTAACATATCATCAACATAAACTTCCATGTTATTACCTATCTGTTCGGAGAACATCATGTTTACGAGTCGCTGGTAAGTGGCTCTAGCATTCTTGAGCTCGAATGGCATGACGTTATAGCAATACAGCCCTTTGTCTGTCACAAAACTCGTATGCTCTTGGTCAAGGGCATGCATGGCAATTCAGTTATATCTAGAATAGGCATCCATGAACGACATGAGTCCATGCCCTGCCGTGGCATCCACAAGCTGGTCGATCCTAGGTAAAGGGAAGCAGTCCTTAGGACAGGCCTTATTGAGGTCCGAGTAATCAATACAGGTCTGCCATGTCCCATTAGGCTTCGGGACTAGCACCAGTTGGCCACCCAATCGGGGTAAAAAGCATCCCTGATGAATCGGTTTGCTTTTAACCTGTCGACTTCCTTTTCAAGGGCCTTTTTCCTATCATCATCCAGTAATCTTCGCTTTTGCTGCTTCAGAGGGAAGCTTTTGTCGATTTTCAATGTGTGGCTCACCACATTCGGACTTATCCCTATTATGTCCGAATGCGACCATGCGAAGACATCCTGGTTCTTTTTTAAGAAGAAAATTAATTGATATTTTGTTTCTTCAGGAAGGTTTTTCCCTACCTTTACTGTTTTCAGGCGATCTGTTTCTTCGAGCTCTTCCAATGGTTCGAGATCAGCTCTTTCCTCTATTCTTGGATCGATTTCTTCATCTATTTCGAAGAATATCCCGTCCTTATTCTGAATAATGACGAGTGCTTGTGCGCTCTTCTGCTTCTTTCCTCTAATGGAAATGATATAGCATTCTCTTCCGGCTAGCTGGTCTCCCTTCAGTGTCCCGATGCCACTAGAAATCGGGAAATTGATGGCCAAATGGCTTACAGACGAGGCTGCCGCCAGCCCTACTAGGGCGGGTCTCCCGAGCAGCACGTTGTAGGCCGATGGCAGGTCCACTACTACGAATTCCATCATCTTGGTTGTTGAGATTGGGAAGTCTCCCAAGGTCACAGGGAGTTCGATGGACCCTATACAGGCAATCCCTTCTCTTGAAAAACCGTACAACGTTGTTGCACAGGCCTTTAGGTCACGAAGCGCGAGTCCTATCTTTTCTACGGTGGCCTTATAGAGAATGTTCATTGAGCTCCCATTATCAATAAGAACTCAGTGAACCCTCTTGTTCGCAAGCTGAAGAATGATGACTAGTGGGTCGTTGTGAGGAAATTGAACATGGTACGCATCGTCCTCAGTAAAGGTTATAGGTTGAGATTCAACCCTTTGGTACTTTGGAGCTCTGGGTTCGGGTTCATAAGGGGACATACTGCCTGAAGTATCCTCTCGAGATCAAGCCTTCGATCTCGTCCTTCAATTGCGGGACACCCCCAGATTCTATAATGACGTAAACTAGGTTCAGGACCATTCCAGTGTTCTAAAGGTCTTTGGGGGATTGATTTTGACGGCACGACATTGAGAATGTCATTTGCGGTTTCAATTGCATGTCCCCAGAACGAAGTTGGTAGAGTTGAGTAACTAAGCATGCATCTAACCATTTCCAATAAAGTTATGTTTCGGCGTTCCGCTACACCATTTTGTTGCGGAGTACCTGGGGCAGTAAGTTGTGATAAAATCCCAAGTTCAGTTAAATGATCTTAGAACTGCATATCCAAATATTCTCCACCCCTATTAGATCGCAAGATCTTTAACCTTTTACCTAATTGGTTCTGAGCCATTGCTAGGAATTTCTTAAACTTTGAAAATGTTTCTAATTTCCTATGCATTAGGTAAAGACATGAGTATCTAGAGTAATCGTCAATGAAAGTGACGAAATACTCAAAACCACCCCTGGCTTGTACATTCAAAGGTCCACAAACATCTGAATGCAAAAGACCAAGTGGTTCTTGGCCCTATCACCCTTTGCAAAGAATGGACGCTTGGTCAGTTTGACTCCTAGACAAGATTCACAGACAGGTAATTCACCTAAGGCGAGTTCCCTCAAAGTTCTGTCCTTTGTAAGTCTTTGAATCCTATCATAGTCAATGTGACCTAGTCTCAAGTGCCATAAATATGTCATATTATTGTTATCGGTCTTTTGACGTTTATTAGTCCTAGGTTTAGCTACTTTGAATAGATCATTGTTAAGAGCGAGGGGTTCGTTAGGTCGCAGAATATAAAGCCCGTTTTCCAAACATGCAATACACAATTGTGATCCATTGAAAGAAATAGATATATTAAAACTTGTGAAAGTCATAACATATCGTTCTAATTGCAACATGGAAACTGAAATTAAATTTCTACTAAAATCCGGAATAAAAAATACATCTTTTAAAATTAAGTATTTATTTCCGAACTTCAGACGAGCTATTCCTCTAGCTTGGACCTTAACAAACGCTCCGTTCCCAACTCTAAGCTTTAAGCCACCTTCGTTCTTGTTTTCAGCTTTCGAAGACGAAGCTTGGTTAGCTTCAGCCTTATCTTAGATAAGCAACAACATCAGTAGTCTTATTTTCACCTCCTTTACTAGGGCCACCCATGACAGGTTCAATAATCTGAAGCTCGTTCATGAGCTGCGTCAGACCATAGTTGAGTTGAGCACGAACGTGCAAACACGGTTCCATCCGAGAATTTACGGTGCCATCACGAACGTGCAGAGACGGTGCTATCCAAGCATTTACGATACCATCACGAGCATTTACGGTGCCATCACTAACGTGCGGACACGGTGTTCGTTCTGGGGATTCCTCAATCATGATGAACTCGAAGTTGTCACCTATCAACTCTATGTTGATATTCTGCTTCCAATTATGGAAGTTTTCTCCGGTGAGTTTCTCCATCGAAAGTTGAGAAAGGATGGGAGTAGACACAGACACTACTTAACTTAAAACTACAAATTATCAATAAAATAAAAATCAATCACATTTGCTCAATAAAACTTCTATTCACACAAATTTCAAGAAATAGTAAACATATACCAAAAATATGTAAGATATGAGAAAAAATACCAAAAACAATCATATCTCTATTTCTTTAGGTTTTTAACTAATCTATGATATCCTTGTCCCAGTTGGCGAGAGTCAAAAATTCCACTAGTTAAATAGAGTTGTAAACTCATTTAATAATGGACACCACTATTAACAACCTACTATTCGATCAAAATAAGAAAACAAAATCTCTTATTTTATGAGCTAGACCCACGGTTTCAATAATCATAGATTTAGTCCTAGTAGTCACCGTAGGGGTGAGTCTAGTAGAATTTGACCTATAATTATCTATCTTTCGAAATCTAACCTTGTCAAAATAACTAATGAACACCTTCCGTAGGGGGACGAATCAAAGCGCCTCGAGGCCCCATTAAGCTATTGACTATGTTAAACCAACGGTGGAGATCGAATAAAATTCTTAAAATAAGCTCATTATAAAATTAAAAATAGTATTTTTATTATTTATTTTTAGAAAATTAATGACTATGGTTTTCCCAAAATTTTTTTAAATAGATTAAAATTTTTTAAAACCAAAGTCCTATAATTTCTTATTAATTCTAAAGTGTCACATTGAAACAAATTCAATTAATTTAGAATTAATTTGTTGCTAATCAATATTTAGGTTTAGCTAATATAATGAACCTATACAATTAAGTCCAACTTAGGTAAATGGGCCTTAACAATTGGGCTTGTATGGAGGAGGGTTAGGTCCAGTATGTCGTTCCCACTACAAAGGCCCCCTATCTTCCATACAAAGTCCAAAAGACAGGAATTTAAACCTTCGTTTTATTAATTGTTATTAATTGATTAGGCCCACTATAGTCATGCAAAGCAAATGGGCCTTCATAAGTGGAATCACCCACAAGAGAGGAATTTAAACTTTACATTTTCTAATGGGCCCAACTAAAACCTATCATTTTATGAATATTTTATTTGGCAAAATACCATATATCTAACAAACATATGGGCCACTATATGCATCTAAGCCCAATTGCAAAAATACCACATATAGTGCAAACAGACATGTTATAATTGGAGGGGCCTAATCATGTTACTGTATGAGCAATTCTATGAATTTATGCAAAAATACCACAATTTATTTCATTTGCAAAAATACCACAATTAATTATCTAGAATTTATAAAAAAAAATTCAAATTAATTAAATTTTTACAAAAAATAAGTCAATTTAAATGAAATTTATCAACAATTAACAATAGTTAATTTAAATTTTATTTATCAACAATCAACTTGGTTTTAGGTTAATTTGATAAAAAAAAAATATTAATTTAATTTAAATAGGATTTATCAACAATTAACCAAATTTAATTTAAATCTCATTTATTAAAAAAATATATTTTATTAATTGGCTGAAAAACATGATATTTTTCAAAATTTAACCAATTTTAAATTTTAAAATCAATATCTGAACTATTTTCCAAAAATATGTTGTGTTGTTACAACTATTATCTAATATTTTAACCATTTAAAAATAATAAAATACAAATAGTTATAACAACCCTAAAATATCTCAAATAGTTAAACAAATTCAAATATCCATAAAAATATCTAACTAACAATGTTCAAATTTCAAATAATTTAAAAATTAAAAAACTATAGAATAACAAGATATTTATATTTTCAAATAAAGATTTAATAAAAATATCAAGAATTTAAATGAAAATATCTTAAATATCTGATATCATAATTCTAATATTTTAATATATTAAAATATTTAAAATTAAGTTGTTAGTCTATTTTTAAATTTGAATTTGAATGTTTGTAGAAAATATCTAATTATTTAAATCACAACTAACAAAAATATCTTTATTTAAAAAAAATTAAATGATGAAACAAAAAAGATATTATTGGTTATGATCATAAATAATTTATTTCTACAAATTTTAATTTTAAAAAAAATATTTTTGAAAAAAAAAAAGGATGAATAGTACATGTGGTACTGTTCACGGGTACTGTTCATCGTGATGGTGTGCGTGGGCGCGAGCGGGTGGCGCGCCGGCGTGCGCACGGGTGGCGCGCGGAGGCGCGCGGGCATGCGCACGGGTGCGCGCGGGCGTGCGCGCGCGCATGGCCAGCCAGGCCAAAACTTTTACAAAAAAAATTTTGAGCAATTTTTCATACCAAAACCATTTTCTAATTAATTTTTACCATGTTTTACACAAAATAAAGCATATATAAAAATTAATAGCATAGAAAACACAACAAAATAACCTAAAAATTGCTAAAATTTACATAAAATCAATATGTTCATAAAAACATGAAAAACCATCCAATTATTCAAACATATCATATAATCCAATTTTAAACATGTTCATGCATGAAAATAAAGATTACCAAAGTCTCTGATACCAGTTGTTGGAAAAAACTTATACAGGATCTTTATTTATTTTCATGTATATCTAATATTAAACAAATTAATACAAGATATCATAAAACATGTTTCTAAAATTGAATTCAAAGAGAAACAAATAATATAATACTTACAGTATACGCAACGGAATTAAGAGTCCTTCATTCAGTTTCTCTAACTCTTGTATCCTTTCTGTCGCAGAGTATTATCAAGAAACTGAACCGATCTTCTATTTTCTTCACGATCTTCCAATGTATCCTTAGAACCACCTAGACTAGTGTGGGCAATTCTCAACACATGAGATAGATATAGAGAGAGGAAGAGAAAATAACAAAGAGGCTTAGAAAAGGACTTGTGTTTAGAGAGAATATAAAACTATCAGAAAATCTGACTTGTGACTTATCTGTCGTCTCTGAAATCTTCTCTCTAAGCACTCCTTTTATAGACTCAATTAGGCCATTTAATTTAATTAAAAAATCAATAAAATAACAGCCATTTTGAAGCCCTAGGTTGAAATTATCATGGGCTATAGGCCCGTGAAATTTCCCATTTGATTATAAGCCCATTGGACTTAAAATCAAGGCATGTATTATTTTCTATTGATTTAATTAATTAAATAATTATTTAAATCATTTATCAAATTAATTATTTATAATTTGAACCTTGATTTAAACTTATTTATTAATTTAGATACCAATTTATCTTAATTAATAAATCTGCCATAATTTCTCTTTTCTTCTCAAAATTACACAACTCTGTGAAACTATCCAAAATTGACCTGGTCAACTTTGATAATTCTAATTGATGATTAAATCAATTAATTGAGACTATCTAGATGATTTTATCCAAGGTACGATGGGGACCATGGGCCTATGAAATCAAGCTCCAATAAGTTATCATAAATCTAACAAATAAATTTACTAACTTATTAATTCCTCGTGACTCCACTATAGACTCGGAATTGCACTCTTGAATTCATAGAATGCTCTATAACAAATATAGATACGCTATTAATTATCCATTGTTACAACCATAATTGTCACTCAATCCTCTATAGACGGTCTACAATGAGATAGGACTAAAATACCGTTTTACCCCTCATTGTATTTTATCCTTAAAACACTTAGTTCCTTGTAAATGATATTTTCGTAAACTAATTTAATTACTGAAATGAGATCTCTATCATTTATCACCTTAAACCAAACTAAAAGGAAACCATCGTTTCACTTCTTCATCATAAGCTATAGATGTTCATATCTATGATTAACACTCCCACTCAATTATACTACCGAGTTCCCAATATGTAAGTATGGGCTAGTCCGTAGGGTAAGCTGGTAACGAACAAGTCAAAGAACTCAAATAATACAATCAGTTAGAATACTAACCACTCAGAATTGAGATTTAATTGACCTATGGTCAACTATATGATATGACTAGAATAGATAATAACGGTATGTTTACTTATCTTATCAACTGTCAATATCGGTCCTGTCCGATGTAACAAATACATCCGATCTTATCTAGTTTGCTAATGTTCTGGAAAGAACATAACATTGTAATGTGTAAGTAGATCATATCGTAGATTGGAAAGTCAGTGTAAATCCGGTGCACTGACTAATCTTAGGACTAACTTATTTTGAACATATAATCATATTTATATTCCACTGTGATTACGTCACTATAAATAAGATTAGCTATATGCTCGGGATTTAATAGAAGTTTATATTAAACAAATAATCATGAAAATAAAACTTGTGAGCAAAGTGATTGACCAAGTCAAAAAATGATTTCTATTCTTTTATTGATAATAAAATGAGATTACAAAGAATTTGGGTTTTAATTAGGGCATAAAATCCCAACAGATGGGTCCGCCGAGGTCGAGGCAGAGTTTACGTTTGTCGTTGTAGTTATGGGTTGAGAGGTCATATTCAGCGTTGACCTCGCCTCTTCTACATTGACAAACCTCTGAGCTCGTCGATTAAACTCGGTTATGGACCTCACAAGCTTCCTCTGCATATCCTCCCAGAGGGGACTTCCCGGCATTACCCCAGCTTGGACGGCCATTAAATGACTATTGTCATCTACATCACAAGCTTGGGCGACTTCCAGATTGAATCTTGTAAGGTAGCTTTTCAGCGTTTCATTTGGTTGTTGCCGAACGTTGATCAAGGTCGATGCCTCGGGCCTTATCCCGATCATGGCTCTAAATTGCTTCTTGAAATCCCTTGACAGCTGATCCCAAGAAGTGATTGAATGCCTCTTATATTTTTCGAACTAGTTTTTTGTTGGTCCTATAAGCGATGCTGGAAACAGCATGCATCTGAGCTCGTAACCCACATTACTTGCTCTCATAATAGTGTTAAATGTACTTAAGTGACTGTATGGGTTGGATTTCCCTTCAAAAGGTGGGACATGAGGAATTTGAAACCCCTGAGGAAACAGAGTGTTGGAAATGTGGGGAGCGAATGGTTCGAACTCCTCATCAGAATCTTCGTCCCGATTCCGACCTCGCTCATTCTGCAAGAGCCTAAATGCTCTTTCCAGTTGATCAATTCTCTCCTGAAATGGATCCACGGGGGGTCTCGCCTAAAATTTGTTCTCATCGATCACAATTCCAGGCTCGCGTCTTCACATGGGATCCTTGCGTCCATTTAGTTGATCTCTCAGGTCTGGGTTCAAGGGGTTACCACTACCCTGATTTTGATTCAGGTGTTCCCGCAAGTGAGGGTGGCTCCTTTGGTTCCCAGTATTTCTGCGTCCTTGATCATACATACTGACTGATCTGGTGTCCCCTGAGTCTTCGCTGGCGAGGCTCGTTGCATGATTGTTTCGAGATGGATTCCTTTCAGGTTGCCTCGTCTCTATAGTGTGAGACCGAGACATCTGGCTTCTCGTAGGCTGGGCGCCTCTTCGTTCTCTAGCAGTTTCTCCATTCCCCTGCTTCCATCTAGCCCGCCTTTCCCTATCACCCTGAGTCACTTGTGTGTTTCTCCAAGACGGTGAGGGATACCTTATGGGCGACGGAGGGTGCCGTATGGGTGATGGTGGTTGCCACCCATTTCGGGGTCTGGATGGTCCCGAGTTCGCCTGTACTGGCTCGGGAACATTCTACGCGTTACTAGGATTCTGAGTCTGAGCCCCTGCAGGGGCTCGGTTATTCCCAGTTTTAGCTGGTAACTCAGCAGTTGAGTTAACAGGAGCTCTAGCCAGGGGTGTTTCTTCGGGGCCTCGAGGGAGTAGGTTGTTCTGCTCGTGGCGGAGGTTGCTTCGTTCTTCTTGTGGTGGCATTTTTGCGAGGTCGCCCACGAGGCCTGCGGGGAGGAACATGAACGTCCCGCGAAGGTGGGACATGGGCCTCAGATGGAGGTTGAGGCTGAGCCGCCTGTACCTCCGCAGCCAATCTAGCTAATTCCTTGTTACGCTGCTTGGCCTCATCCAACTGTTTTCTCAACTGACGATTTTTGAGTTGCACAATGGGAACATATCGCTCATAATTATAGTACATGTCCTCGTCGTCCCGGGGGGGCGGTGGTGCTGGAGGTCCTCGAGAGTCGAAGGACTCACTTCTCTCCTCTGGTTCTAGATTCGTCATTGGCTGTTTCCTAGGGCGCCATGGATAGTTGACTTCTTCTTCAGGAATATTAGGATCATTTGCGACCGTAGCTAATCAGAGAGGCCTTTTCGAATGACTAAACTCAGATTCATACTGCTTAATGCTCTCAATGAAAGCACCAAACTGTTGACAGTATTTTTTGTCAACTTAAAATGTAGAGCAATTAAACAATATGAGTTATGGTGCAGATGAATTGTATGGTAGAACAACAAGGGTTTTACGTGGTTCAGCAATTAAATCTGCCTAGTCCACGAGTCTATTTTATTAGAACTTGGAGTTTTCTAGAAATCCTTCAGAGATAAATTCCCCAGAGTTCTCTCTCAAGATATCAAAAGATCTGTCCTTTACAAGTGTTCATGACCTCTCTATTTATAGAGAGTTTTCAGAGTTCATTCTCACATATTTCGGGAAGATACTTCTACATATTAATTGAAATAATGATATTAAATGTTGTAACTCCTATATACAAGGAAACGTCCCCTGAATACCAGGAAACGGATAACAGACTTGATAATATCCCTTTAATGTTGGGATGTCACAACAATAAGTATCTTTAAACGTATAGAACGCGTTACATCAGATGACTCATCAAATCTCTGAGGTCAGCAACCAGCATCGTGTCAGTCAAGGTTTACGGACAGGTTACGAACTGGCCGTCTTATTCCAAGACTTGCTCGGAGCATATAGATACCATCGAGGCTGTCACATTTCGAGCTTGTGCTCTTTTAAGCTCGGACTACTCGGTCTAAAGGCATTCGCTAACAAATGTACCCCGATACTACGCTCTTTCGAGCTTAGAAAGAATCTCGAGGTTACATCTTCGAGATTGTCGTCTTGCTTCGGGGGTTTTACAGCTGGACCATGAACATGTGTTTTTATATATCTCAAGCTCACACTCGACGAGTCCAGCCTTCGAGGTCATAATTTCTTATCTCGAAATCTAGGTGTAACACTTATATTATATATTATAATAATAATATTTTATAACATTTGAATTTGAATTTATATTAATATAATTAATAAATATCTATTTCTATTAGTTTTAAAGGTATATTCTGTTAAATATTTAGAATATTCTGTTAAAGTTAACCAAACAAATTGTTAAAACAAAAAAATTTCATTATCTACACATTTTTTTATATAGAAGAGATATAAGCTAATTGACATATAATTTTTATATATTGTTTCACAACTTATATATGTTTACTTACTAATGTCTTTTCTTAATATATATTTTAATTTATATTCCCCTTGTGCTATGTAGTATTCTTCTTTCAAGTTTTATAAATTTTTATATATATGGAGAGAGAGAGTTTTCCATATGTTTGTCCCTTGAATTATACGTGATTTAACAAATTAGTCCCTGGACTATAAAATATAGTAATTAAATCTCCGAACTCATCAAACAGTAGCAATTAAGTCCTTGTGTGTGATTTTTTGACTAATTTTTTATTTTATTTTTTTTATAAAAAACATTACCAAGTAACAATTTAGAAGGGCAAAAACAAAATAATGAATTCAAGATCTCTAATTTTCTATTTTGGCAATGCCATGCAATCATTTTTGTCAAAAATTAGTAGAAAAAACATCACATACTATAGAGATTTAACTGCTACTATTATTGATGAGTTCAAGAACTTAATTGCTACATATAATGCAAGACAAATTTGTCAAATCATGTTTCACTATCATCCTAAAAATCCTGTATATATAAATATTTTACCTAAGAAAGGACTTGTGCAGTAATATTATAGTTACCTACCTCCTCCTACCATCGATCTCTTATATCTTAAGCAGTATTGTATTTTTTTCTTTCGAGAATATAACACTTTCTCATCGGTCTCTCACTCTCATTTAGTATTGTCTATATATTTAAGTCTTGTTCTATTTGATTTCTGATCCTTTCCTCTTCCGACTGGTCAATTTCTCATTCAATCGATGTCTCCATTTTTGTCATTGTTCTATTTGCATTATTTTTGTTTGTTACCTAACATCTCTAAATCTATAAATGTTTTAAATGCGCGACACATATATAATATATATATATATACTTCTAAAATCTGTACACCGACTCCAACAAAAAAATAAAAAGAACAAAGTTCATTCTCTTGCAAATTTTGGCTAATATTGGCTTTAAGATCTTGTGCGAAAGTTACATATGGAAGTATAAAAAGATACACGGAATATTCATTTTAAATAAATTTGTTAGTTCATTATAATTACGTCCAACAAATTTTCGTAATAATCAACAGAACAAAAAAAAAAAAACTAACAAATTATGACTTTTTTTTTAAAAAATCCAAAAAAATCAAAACGAAAAAATATTTTTTTGGTGCGGATGATAATTTTATTTTAAAAAATATATTAATTAATAATTATTGCATGTATAATTTTGTTTTCAAGGTCCAATTTAAAATAAAATTATTAATATAGGTCTTTAAACTAAGATAATATAAATATTTATAAAATTTACACAATTAAGAAAATGTGTTGAGAATATATAAATATTTAAATTTTAAGTTCAAACTATATATTAAAATTTTAAGAGAGAATTAAGTCTAAATTTGAAATATAATATTTGTTGACAAACTCATAGTATAATTTAAAATTTAGATATAAATTTATTCAGATAGTTAAAATATTCAATTGCCACGTATATATAAAGATTTGAAAAAAAAATCAAAATGATTGATGCGACGATTGAATCATTATTTTATTTTGTTCGCTAAATAAACTATATATGTAGAGTGTTGGTAAAAATATGATGCAACAATTTGGGTTGTGTTATGTCAATACATACGATTCGTCAATCATTGAGTAAGTGCCCAATGTCGTCAATATAGATCATATATATGCTTGGTAATTCATCTACTATGATGTTAATTTAGACGAGTAACTAATAATTTATTCAAATTAAGTACAAAGATATCTTAATTTTAGTTTAATATTATATATTATATATTAATATGAATTTTAATTTATGCAAAATGTTTATGTTCAATTTTACTAATATTATTTATAATTTTATTACAAATTAAATTATTAAAAAATATTGCAAATAGATCATAATGTTTAAAAAAAAATACAATAATAAATTTATTAAAACAGCCTTATCGTCACAATAGATTAATGTTAAAAAATAGTATGTTTTGCAACGACATGGTTGTTGCAATAACCTTTACTACGGCGACACAAAATATTTTTATAATATATGCACTCAAAATATATACTTAAAAATGAAACACGATGATAGTTTTTGTTAACCATTCATTTTTATCTAAATTGAGATTCACTATTTTAAAAGTTTAAACACCTAAATTTGGACACAGTCATTAATGAGCCTCAAAATGTAGGCTCGAAAAGCGTAAGCTTGAAAATAACAAGCAGTGACTAGACACTTGTATAAATTGGCATGATTCTTGACTTGTTCTTGTTGGCGATTGAGCACAAGTTCAGAAGGCTCGAGCTTAATGAACCTTCTCCGATACATATGGGTGTAATTCGAGCCTTCGTTGCAAGCTCGAAGATGTTGGTCTCCAAAGGTTGAGCTCGGTAGAATCACTGGCTAAGGAGGAAGCTGACCATATATCGAGCTCGAAGTGTTGGCTGATATCGGAAGCGCATAAACCTTGCCTTCGAGATCAACAATGCGTTTTTGCACATGATAGCTGTTAGGAGATCCATATTCCTTAAGGATTTGTTGTTATTTGATATTAAATCCCAATTATCATGGTATTTTATGTAATTAATGCATTTATTTGTATTTATTTCAAATTTGAATTGTAACTTCCCGAAATAAGGGGAAGATATTCTGTCAACCAGGTCTATAAATAGCCTGGGGAATTTCATTTGTAGACACGCACAAAATTGTACTGAGAATACTCTGCTGAATTGCTTTGACAAAGCAATGAGAAAGTATCACGAATCAACAACATTGACTCGTGGATTAGGAAAATTTTAACTGCTGAACCACGTAAAAATCCTTTTATTCTTTTCTTATTTCTTATATCTTTGTTTAGTGCTCTTCGGATTTAAGTTGACGAAAAACGACGTCAACAGTTTGGTGCTTTCATTGAGAACATTAAGCAAATCGTTGGATTGTTTAGTTAGAAACTTACTGAATTATGAATGGACGCCGCAAACAACCCGGGTGCTGGTGGGCGACCATTGCCCCAAATACCTGAGGAGAAAACTCCTCACACTAAAGATTACCCACGAAGACCTGGAAAAAAACCAATGACAGATCACGGCCCAGACGAGGGGAGCGCATCCTCTGACTCTCAGGGACTGCCTGCTCCCAAGCCTGACGAGGACCTCTATTATAATCCTGAGAGGTATATCCCCATTGTTGAACTGGAGAATCGGTAACTGCACCAACGATTGGCAGAGGCCACAAGGCGCAATGAAGAATTGGCCAGACAGGCCGTTGAGGTCCAGGCACCACCCCGAAGGCCCAGAGGACGTCCCCGCGGGAGCACAGTCGTCAGGAGGGCCGAACAAGGGGCTCAGCAGGCTCAGCCAAGGCCCAAGGCAAACCCTGGCAATGAACGTCCTAGAAGGAATACTCAAACTGATACTACTGGCAACCCGACTATGGAGGTAATGACAGGAACGGGAATAATCAAGCTCCCCCAGCTACTCGGGGCTCTAACCCTGAATCTGTCAAGAACAACCTAGAACCTGTCCAGGCCAATTCTGGGCCTTCCAGACCCATCAATGTGAGGCCACCACCATCGCCTATAAGGCATCTGCCACCTCCTATAAGACACCCCTCACCAGTCCGAGAGGCACCCCGGCCAGCTCCTCATAGGAACCAGCCAGGGGAGCCTGCACCACAAAGGCCATCTCGTAGTGGCAGTCGAGATGGGTACCGTCGAACCCGACCTGGACAGGGGGTGAGAGAGAAGTGACTCAAGAACACAGGGCTGCCCAACCAGTGGGAAGCCACATGTTAAGATCACAAACATCTGTAGCAAGAAAGTCAGTGGGAGATCTGCCTCGTAACCACCGAGCCCATCAACAAGAAAGAAACGTTAGTTTCATGAGTGGAAGCTTAGACCTCACAAGGTCTATAAGAGAATATAATACCAAACCCAAGAATACTAGGAATTATGGCAATAATCCTAATCTTTGAGATCATCTGAACCAGAACCGGGGGTAGGCCAAACCTGTAAACCCCGATTTACGCGATCATTTGAACAGCCGAAAGGAACCTATACAGCCGGCATATGGGAGTCAATATAACCCTATCCTGAGGCAAAGAGCTTGAGCTTTTATAAACAATAACTAGCTCCGCCAAGCACAAGCTCAGCCTCAAGTTGATTTGGTCCAGTAGAGAATTAAACAACTTGAAAGAGCGTTAAAACTTCTCCAGGATGAAATGAACAGGGACAAGACTGATGACTCCAATGAGGAGCTCAAGCCTTTTGCTCCACACATTTCCAATACGTCATTCCCTCATGGGTTCAAGATACCCCACGTAGCTCCATTTGAGGGTAACTCAGACCCATACAACCACCTGAGCACATTCAATACCATATTGCGAGCCAACAATGTTGGTTACGAGCTCAGGTGTATGCTATTTCCTACCACTTTGGTAGGACCAGCAAAAAACTGGTTCAAAAAATTCAAAAGACATTTGATCTCGTCTTGGGATCATTTGGCAAAAGAATTCAAAACACAGTTCAAGGCCATGGTAGGCGTCAAGCCCGAAGCCTCGACCTTAACTAATGCCAGACAACAGTAGAGAGAATCGTTGAAAAGTTACCTCGCGAGGTTTAACATAGAGGTGGTACGAGCCCGCAGTGTTAACGATAGTGGCCACCTTATGGCTGTAAGAGCTGGTATATTACTAAGGAGTCCCCATTGGGATGATATGCAGAGAAAACCTATAAGAACAATAACTGAGTTCAACAAAAGGGCCTAGAGATTTTTCAATGTAGTGGAGGCAAGGTCAGCATTAAAACTGATCCCTCAGCCCATAACTACAATGACAAATGTTAACTCAGCCTCAACCTCAGCTATCCCATTGACGTCACGACCCTCCGGAGAAAACCCTTCAAAAAGAAGAAAACTGAAGGGAATAACTCTGAGGCAGATGGAGGGAAAAAGAAGAAGAGCGACAAGTACTTCTCCATTTATACAGTGTATACCGAGCTCAATGAGACTCGAGAAAATATCTTCCTCGCTAATGAGAATCAGGTCCCGTTTAGGCGACCTGACCCAATGCGAAACTAGAAGGCAAAGAGAGACTCCAATAAGTATTGCAGATTCCACAGGGATGTCAGGCATACCACTGATGAGTGCCGACAACTGAAAGACAAGATCAAAGGCTTGATCTCAATAGGATATTTTGGAAAATATGTAAGAAATCAAAATATCAATCAAGCATCGTCTGGACTGAGGGCAGCGTCTGCGCAACCTACCCAGCAGAATAACAATTCCCGAGCAAGGGAGGATGATCGACCTCCCCAATAGATGGGGAGGATGTGGTAACCATCTCTAGGGGACTGCACCTTGCCAGATCGCGCAGAAATTCCTAGAAAAGATACGTAAACGAGCTCAAGATTAGAGACGGTTCTCCCTATGAACCTGAACCACGAGCTCCAAAACAACAAAGGGTTGAATCTCAAACTATTACTTTTATTGAAGAGGATGTGTCACATGTCTAGTTTCCCCATAACGATCCCCTGGTCATCACCCTTCAACTCATGAATAAGAGGGTACGCAGAGTCCTCATTGATAAAGGGAGATCTGTTAATATCCTTTATAAAGCCACTCTAGAAAAGATGGGACTCACACTTCAAGATTTGAAAACTTGTGCAACAACGGTGTACAGATTTTTAGGAGACTATCCAGTCTCAGTACCAAGATGATGGAGTTCGTGGTGGTGGAGACCCTGTCGACCTACAAAGTATTGCTCGGGAGACCATCCCTGATTGGGTTGGGGGTAGTGTCGTCTGTTAGGCATTTGACCATCAAGTTCCCAACGTATAGTGGCATCGGGATGCTGAACGGAGACCAGCTCGCTACACGGGAATGCTATAGCATCTCCATGATGGGGGAAAACCAAACAAGTGCACAGACGCTTGTAGTTATTCAGGAGGTAGACGGATCCATCTTCAAGATAGAAGAAGAGATCGACTCTAGGGTTGAAGAAAGGGCCAATCTTGAACCATTAGAGGAGCTTGAAGAAGTAAATCTCGATGAAAAAGAGAACACGAGGGTGGTAAAAAAAGGGAAAAATCTTTCCGTAAATGAAAAATAACAATTAACTTGCTTTTTGAAAGAAAACCAAGATGTGTTTTCATGGTCACACTCAGACATGGTAAGGATTAGTCCAAGCGTTATTAGCCATGCACCCAACATAGATAAGAGCTTCACCGTGAAGCAACAAAAAAGGAGACTCGTGAACGACGATAGAAAGAAATCCCTAAAAGAGGAGGTCGAAAGGCTTAAAGCAAATCAATTTATCTGAGATGCTTTCTATCCTGAGTGGGTAGCCAAACCCTATGCTGGTCTCGAAGACCAACGGCAAATGGCGAACCTGCATCGACTATTCGGACCTCAACAAGGCATGCCCAAAGGATTTTTTTCCCTGGCCTCGAACCGACCAGCTCGTAGATGCCACTGCAGGCCACGACATCATGTCATTCTTGGATGCTTATTCTAGATATAACCAGATTGCCATGCATGCACCTGACCAAGAACATACGAGATTTGTAATCGATAAGGGCTTGTAATGCTACAACGTAATGCCTTTTGGGCTCAAAAATGATGGAGCCACATACCAAAGATTGGTAAATAGGATGTTTGTTGAGCAGATAGAGAATAATATGGAAGTTTATGTGGACGATATGTTAGTCAAATCCAAACATAATAATAACCATGTAGACGATCTCGCTGAATGTTTTACTGTACTCCAGAAATATAATATGAGACTCAACCCACAAAAATTCTCATTCGAAGTATCCTCGGGTAAATTTATGGGATTCATAGTGAATGCTCAGGGTAAAGAGGCTAATCCTGATAAGATCAAAGCGTTAATAGACATTCCCTCGCCTCGAAAACATAAAGATGTCCAGAGTTTAATTGGACGAATGGCGGCCTTAAGTAGGTTTATCTCGAAATCTACGAACCGATGTCTACCATTATTTAATCATCTAAGAGAGGGCAATAAGTTTGAATGGTCGGATGAGTGTGAACTCGCATTTTAGAATCTTAAGAAACACCTCGCCAAGCCACCGATCTTGTCTAAATCAATTGTAGAAGAAATTTTATAGTTGTACCTCGCCATAACCGAGCATGACATTAGTGCAATACTTGTACAGGAGGATAAGAAAGTACAAAAGCATGTATACTACGTCAGCAAGAGGTTACTGGGGGTAGAATTGAGATACCCATTAACGAAGAATCTGGCTTTGAGCCTGATGCACAAATCTCGAAAGCTTCGACCCCACTTCCAAGCACATCCTATTCATGTGTTAACTTATCAGCTGTTGAGGCAAGTACTATCTAAGCTTGAAGCCTCTGAAAGACTATTGAAATGGGTTGTTCGAGATTACATATCATCCTAGAACAATAATCAAAGGACAGGCTTTGACAGATTTCATTGTCGAATGCACAGGGTTCTCCAACAAGGAAGTCGTAACCCCAGCCCGCAAGTTGTGGAGACTTTACGTCGATGGGTCCTCCAATGAAAATTGATCAGGGACAGGAATTATTCAAATCACCCCAATAGGAAATTGCTTCCACTCTGCGCTAAGGTTTGGCTTTAGGTCATCAAACAACGGGGCTGAATACGAAGCGTTGTTAGCAGGACTTCGGATAACCACCGAGCTCAAAGAAAAAGCCATCCATTACTATGGCAACTCACAATTGGTTGTTAAGCAAGTCCTGGGTGAATATCAGGCTCGTGGCATAAAAATTTCGGCTTACCTGGAGAAGGTCAAAGCAGCATTTGGGGGGTTTGAGTTCTACGCTATAGAACAGGTTCTCGAGAACAAAATTAAAATGCAGATGCATTGGCCTGGCTTGCCACAACTAACGAGGCTGACACACTCAACGTGGTCCCAGTAGAATTCTTACTGACCCCAAGCATAACCGAGCCTACGGAAGAAGATGTAATCATGATTGATTCGCAACCCACCTAGATGACCCCGATAATTGACTACCTCGAAACCGGAAGTCTCCCAGAAAACCAGAACGAGGCTAGAAAGCTTATGTACACAATACCAAGATATACCATTTTGGAAGGAAAATTGTACATAAGGGGATACTCTATGCCACTAGTTAGGTGTGTAACTTCTCCCGAGGCAAAAAAGAATTTGGAAGACACCCATGAAGGATTTTGTGGAGATCACACCGGGGGGCATAGCTTGTCAAAAAAAGTGACTAGGCAAGGATATTTCTGGCCAACAGTCAAGACAAACTCATTCGAGTGCATCAAAAGTTGTCATAAATGTCAACGATTCGCTCCGATACCGTGAGCTCCACCCACCGAGCTTACCATGATGAGCTCCTCATTGCCATTTTCTTTATGGGGAATTGACCTCATAGGCTCCTTGTCAACTGGAAAAGGTGGAGTAAGATATGTTGTAGTTGCCATAGACTAGTTCACAAAATGGACGAAAGCCAAACCTTTAGCAACCATCACCTCGAAGAAATTCCTAGATTTCATAGTGAAAAACATCATCTGCAAATATGGGATGCCCAGGAAGATTGTATCGGATAATGGGACCCAGTTCGACAATGATTTGTTTACACACTTTTGCGAAAAGAATGAGATAATAAATAGTTTTTCCTATGTGGCCCATCCCCAAGAAAATGGCCAGGTCGAGGCAGTCAACAAAACATTAAAAAATTCTATGAAGAAAAAGTAGAAGAAGCAAAGGGAAGATGGCTAGAGGAGCTGCCTCAAGTCTTGTGAGCATATAAAACAACGGAAAAAACCTCGACAGGGCATACCCCTTTCTCTCTGGCCTAAGGGTGCGAGGCCATTGTTTAACGCCCAAAACGTGCATCCACTAAGTGGTGGTTGTAGTATAGATCGGGCGGTCGATTCCAAAAGGAGGCAAATGAATAAAGTTAATTAATAAATAAATGTTAGAGATAAATAATATGAGGAAAATAGAATGAGTGATATTTTTGTTGTTTTTGATATTTGAATATTAGAAATAAAGATAGACTAAAGTGTGATGTGACAATAGGTAACAAATAAGAAGGATCAAGAGTCACCAATATGCATACTTATTTATTTGGATATTTGATTCACAAAAATTACACAAATGGATAGTTCACATCCCAACTATTCATTTGGAAGATTTAACATTGAAGCACAAATATATTTTACAAAAATGTATTCAAGTGATTACTATTCTTTACCATGGAAGGATGAGATAAATCTTATGAGAAATCTAAAAATGACATTATACCATTGGCAATAATGTAATAAAAGAGATTGGACATAAAACCTAACACAAATATTACTTTTACTATTTATAAAATACATAGAAAGAGCATGACTAATTCTATATAGATTTAGCAAAAGTAAATATATATCAATGAGATGGAGAAAATGATAAAGATATTATCTATATTATTTTCACTAATTTGATAATACATAGAAAGTGCTTGAAAAAATCTATATACCATTAGTAAACATAAATATAGATAACAAGATGAAGGAATAGAGATGAAAGAAAATAAATCACTCAAATATATAAACTTTAAGCATATAGTGAATCAAAATACCAAACAAAGTCATAGTGCATATAGGATCATCCTAACCTTCCTAAGAAGGTTAGCTTATTATGCTAGATATTCTCATGAAATTTTTGACAGAAAATATGAGAAATGAGACTAAAATTTGGTAGAGTTTTGCTACCTAAAAATTACATAGAAATTGTGAAAGAAGAGTCTCTATTTATAGAGGGAGAAAAGGACTAAAAAGAAATTAAACAACAATTTGGAATTTAAAAAATAAATCTGAAATATTAATAATAAAATATGATTTTGAAAAATCAAATCTTATTATAAATATTAACCTAGTTATTTTGGTGTATGGTCAATATGCCATTTTTCTAAAGCACCAAAAAAGATGAGCTTTAAAGCTCAAAATGGAAATTTTGCAAGGCCCAATACCCACAAAATATGGGTTGAAGGTGGCTGGTGGCAGATGTGGGTTTTGACCCATTCCCAGCCAATGAAAACATGCCACGTAGGCGGCTGGGTCGAAGGAAGCATCAGGTGGGAGGCTGGGCTGAGGCGAGTTGGGCCTTCGTTTTGGGCTTCAGCTACATTGGGCCTTCAAGGATGCTGAGCTCGGCTGAAAGGAAGAGAGGATTACGTTGGGCCTACTGGGAGATTGAACTCAGGTTGGGCCTTCGCTGGGGCTAACGTGCGTCAAAGGCTGGATCAAAGGTGGCTGCTGGGACGCGTGGCTGGCGAGGAGCACAACAAGTGGCGCGTTGAAGAGAAGGAAAGCTTCGGGCCTGGGCTGCTTGGGCCGAATTTCTGGGCTTCAATTTTGCAAAAATAACAGCAATCCACAATACACAAACAACATACAGCACTCAAGGGGGCCATGCCCTAGCATCATGCATATGTTAACTCATTCATCATGCTCTATATAAAATAATTAGGCAAACAGGTCATTTAAACACAAAATCAAGCATATAATTCAATCATTACCAACCAACCCTGAGTTGAGCTTGTCACTAACAGCAAGCGTACATGTTTGGTCAATCTCCAGGGGCCCCTGACCGCAGAGCTTATCTCTGAGTTCCTTCTGTTGCCAGAAGGACGCTGTCCCCTGCTCGGTGTGTTCGACTCTTCACCCCCTTGGCGTCTAGGATTGCAGGGCTGCTGCCCGGCCCTATTCTGCCTTGGCTGTGGGGGATTGTCTTGACCAGCCTGGGATGGAGGTTGCATCTCAGGACTCCTTGGTGGGACATCATCCTGAGGCATTGGTGGCTGCTCCGGCCTTTGAGGGCTCGTTGGCTGGATCTGAGGGCTAGGATTGGGACCCCTTTGAGGTGGCCCATTTGAGGGTTGATCAGGCTGTGAGGCAGGTGCAACCTGATTCCTAGCCAATTGCAGGGCTGCTTCGAGGGCTGCCATGGCCTCCCTCTGATGACGGTCCATCTCCGCCTGTCTTTCACTCAGCTCTTGGCGCTGGCACTCTATTTCTTGCTGTTGTCGCGCCATAATCTTAGCAACACTTTCTTGACTGGCCCTCAGATTGGCCAATTCATCTTACAATACCCCCAGGGTATTTCTCAGTGTTTCAGAGTCCAGTTCCTCCTCATCAAATTCAAGGTGTGGCTCATTTTCAGCCATGTTCGGAGGAGGAGGTTAAGATGGTGCAGCGCCAGCCGCCTGCTCAATCTTCTTTGTTGTTTTTGCCATTAGTGCTTCAACAACCTCATCTCAAGCTCTCAATGAAAGCACCAGAATGTTGACCCTCATTTTGTTCAACTGACACAGAGTCAAATGCTTGATGTGAATGAAGGTGTTGAGATAGATCTAATGGAAAGAACAGTAAACGACACAAAGATATTATAGTGGTTCGGCCCCAAGAATTGGTAATGACCTACGTCCACTTAAGCTATTATTGATATTGAAGCTCAAAGGAGTGATCAAAGAACTAGGGTTCTTCGAGTTTCACAGACCTTAGAAAGATGAATAATACAATTGTAAGATAATAGCTCTAATTCTCTTGTAAAGTATAAACTTAAATCAGCCAAAAAGTCCCTTCCTTGAGCTATTTCTCTCTATTTATAAGCTCAAGGAGGATTACTCGTATTAGTTACAGATATTCTTTCTTAAATAATCTGATCATCATGGATCATGAGAGATAATCTCGGATATAATTACAATTGTACCAGATTATCTCAAAATATATGGAGTATACGACCAGTCTGGTTGTATATAAAATCCAAATGTTATGTCAGGGGAATCTCACTGGTCGATGGTCGAACAGAACTTCTGCCAGGTGTCAGCCATGTGTTAAAAACGTCTGCCACGTCACCTATGCCTGCTTTTTGGATAACAGTAATCATTCATTGAAATTATAAAGTGTTATACATTTTGGATCCCAAAATACTGTCTAGAAATATTTACAACTCAAAATAAGATTAAAGTCGACTAAATGAAAAAATTCGGACTAATACAAAACATCTCCCAAAAGTACCCCTGGCCGTGGCAGCTAGGCAGGCCGAACATGTACAAGCCACTTCACGCTCTCCGTACTCATGGTTGATCGACCTTTCCCTTGCCCTTACCTCCACCATAGAGCACTCTTGAGCCAAAGCCCAGCAAGAAAACTCCACACAAGCAATTAACAAATGCACAACTATCAATCAGCATATAACAAAGCCGCCAACAGGCTAAATACATAACGGCCATGCCATCCCAGGCGCTTTACTAGGCCCTGGGTTCGCAGTCTATACCATGAGGATATCCTAGGTATCCAATAGGGGTCTCACCCTGGCAAATTGCACGCCCTTGCCGTACCCGGCCTTGCCGTTCTCGGCCTTCGCCGTTCCCGACCCTTTTCGTACATTTACAGATATGCAACACATAGCATAAACTTAACAAATACTTAAGCAAATACAAAGATAACTAATAGGGCTACGCCCTACAACACAATCACATAGGGTCGTGCCCTGCAATACAAACTATAGGGCCACGCCCTGCTTTACGGTACAACAGTTTTCTTACCTGTGTCCCAAGCTTCTCGAGCTCCAATATCTAACAACTCAATTTAATCACCACAATAGTTCTAGAAAAGTCCCAGCAACACAACCTAACAAAAAGCTAGCTTAAAACCTCATCAAATCCCAAATTCAATCTTCAACTTCAAAGACTTAAGAAAGCTAAAAACTCAGCCAATAATTACAAAATCTAAAGGCTAAAATCACAGTTCAAAGCTTACCTTATCATCTGCTTGAATCCACAAGTTCAAACTGAGCTAATCCCCAAGTTTAGAACCCAAATTCCTTGCTAAATCTTCAATGTTTCCCTTGGTAAGGTTTAGAGAAAATAAGAGAGAGAGAAAAGTGTGTTTAGGCCGGTTTACCAAGTTCTGAGTGTTTCCTAAGTTTTGTTTTACTTATCCTAGGTCACTTAAGTTACCTCCAAGGCTCGAGGTACCAAAAACATCCCTGAGGGCAAAATGGTAAATTTCCCCGATATTCCCTCCTATACGTTCTAACTTCAAATATATCTCCAAATATTTATTTTCATAACCCGATAACCCAATAAAATGTATAATGTCCAGAATACCCCCCGACTCGCCTCGAGTCGGGTTTTGGGTCCCGTTGTGACTTCTTAGCAAAACTGCTTCCTAGGACTGTCTCGGATCGTGCATCTCAAATATATCACCACTCGCACTTGGTAAATATCACAATAATCACAAATATTGCATTTATGCCCTCAACAAGCTAAAATTACAAGCATGCCCCTAATAACCAAATAGGGCCCACATGCATATTTAATTCACCTAAACATGCTTCTCTAATCACATACTCATCAAATTCACATATTAAAATAATAAATCCCTTATTGCCCTCTAGGCACGCTAATCAAGGCCTAAGCCTTATTAGTAAATTTGGGACGCTACACTGATAGAGCCTGACTCTTGATTATATGATTACCTGCTCAGTGAATATATAACTGTGTTATTTGCATGCTGGAGTTGGAGGCATGGTATGTATGTTGGAAGCAGGGGTTATGAATTGATGAACAAATGTTATGGGCATGTTTTTAGCACTGCAGTGGTTTGTGAATGTAGTATGGTATGATTATTCCCGTGGGGAAGGCTTTTGAATATGATCATGATGTTTAATGTATCAAGTTATTGACTGCAGATTCAATCAGCAGGTATGTATCCAAGGCAAATAATGAGACCTGGTGGTGGTTATACTGAGGCTGGGAATTACAGTCAGGGTTTGAGTTCTTCACCTGCCCCTCAGAATTTCCAGCAGGTGTTTACAGATATGTAATTAAGATTGCAGAGGCAAGAGGAAGATATTAAGTGTTTGAAACAGTAGTAGAATCTGTCAGGGAATACCTCTTCCTTTGCTATGCCAGGAGTGGCACCAGTATTGGCTCAACCTAGGGTTGAGAGGAGGTGGGAATTTCTTTGTGAAAGATTCCAGGAATATTACTGTAATATCCAACATTTTCATAATACAGTTTTTATTATAAATCAGAGTCTCAATACATAAAATGTACGAGGTTATAAAAATAAGAAATAGTAATGGAAAAATAGTGTTTAAAACATGGTTTTATGTTATTAACGAGATTAAAGAGAGAGAGAAACTTGAGTAGTCAAGTATTGGACTCAAATGTCATATAATTTTAATTGGGGATTTTTATAAAATTAAGAAAGTTTGCTAAAGGGCTTATTTGAAAAAGAATTTTAATATTTTTGTGGTCCAAATGTAGACTTTATGTTTTAAAAAAAAAAGGGAAAGGTCTCAGCCTTAATTTCCCATTACTCCTCTCTCTCTCTTCATAATTTCCTTCTTTCTTTCTCTTTCTTCTTCCTTCCCTTTCTCTCTCTTATATTCTCTCGCGTGCGTGCATCTGCCCGACCACCGAAGATCCACCGGTGATCACCACATATAGCCATATGTGTCGGACCATTTGATTCAGAGGCCTCTGAACTATCGATCACGCGGGAATCTAGAGCTCACTCGCCGATTAAACACCTCAACTGGCCAATTTAAGTTCGGCCACCCCGTGACTTCAAAGTTTCGATTCGGCCATCTCGAGCATCTGTTTGCCAATCCGTCGCCACCATCGTGTTCCTCGTGTTGTGGGCTTCAAAACCCAATAAATTTTTCCAACATCTACCATAGTTGGGTGGTGGGCCCACCATGAGCCACCGCGATCCACAGTAGATCGACGGTCGAAACTTAGTGTTCGAGGTTCCGGAGTTCGTTTTGAGTTTTAGAAAATCATCATTTGACTTGTTATGGAACCCGATCATTGTGATATAATTTCTTTGACCTATATATTGTGATTTAATTGTGATTGATTAGAGTAATTGTTATTATGTGTACCTATAGTATATATTTATATATTCTTGATATATTGAATATTTTTCTGTAATTATACTGGCTATCTGGGATTATATGTATTTCTGATACAGGTTTTGAATTTGGGTTTGTCCATTTTATAGTCGTTGTGCTGCCCAATTTTATAGAAAATAATAGACAATTAATAAATTTTAAAAAGACATATTTAATTGATTTTCTATTAATATGGAAATTATTACGATTAATTAATTTTATTGTTATTATTTTGTTAAGTAAATCAAGAATATAGTTTCATGTATATATATATATGAAAAGTGTGATTTATAGTAAACCTATTATTTAACAATTATTATTGTATATTAATATTTTCGTTAATATTTGAATATTAAAATAATATCAAATATTAGTTTCTTACAGTTATTGATATTTGTAAGACTAGTGAATTTTGGAGAAAGTATATTTATTATATCACCGGGATTGATATTATGACTCATTAATAATAATATTTATATTTATATTATTATCATTATATCGATTACTACAATTTTATGTTAAAAATATGATTTCTTTTATAAAATGACTATTTGAATATATACATTCACATACGTATTGTTATTGAGGTATTTTGTTATTAATATTGAAATAAGTTTATTTATAGATGATAATTATTATTATTATTATTATTATTATTATGATCATCATCATCATCATCATCATCATCATCATCATCACCATCATCATAAGAGCACATTATCTTATGAGCAAGGTTTAAAGTATGGTTTTATATGAAGAGTTATTTGCATTACGTTGATAATAATTATTATTATCATTTATATAGTTTTTGGTATTGTTAATATACACTATCAATAGTGTATATTTACGATTTTGATAGAATTTAATAAATTATGTGCATTGAATAGGATTTGTATGGATTTGATTGATTGACTCTTGGTGAGCAGTTTTAAAATAAGCTAAGGACCCAAGGTAAGTAAATCTCACCTTTTGTGCATAAGTGTATGACTGCATTGATTGTGTATATCTCATGAGTTAAGTATGGTATGATGATGATGCATATGATAAGTATGCGAAGAATGGTTATACGAATATCATAATGGTGTTGTGTGATATATAATTGATGAATTTCGTGATATTTGAAAGTTGTCTTACTTGGTTAAGATTGATATGAATTATGTGCAAGTATGTGTTCTTATGTTGATAAATATGTGGATTACTTTTATGTTCATGATTTTGTTATATGTTATGATATATGAAGCATTTAAGTTTTTAGGCTGGGAACCTTAGACCTGAGCCATAGCTCTACGTTAAGGTATAACAACGCCACCAACCCAAAGCTTCATGTATTATGACTAAAGATGTTTTGAGTTATATGAGATGTGATACAATGCCTTGATTGAATACAATCAAACATGAATCATGAACATGAACATTGGCATTTCAGCATCTACATGTATGCATGGCATGTACAGTTATGTGATATAAGACCATGCATAAGAATATGAGAAAAGTTATGAAATGCCTTGAAAAGTCATGTAAAGTTAAACATTTTAATGACACAAGGCTTAAGCAAAGTGATAATAAGATGTTTAAAAAGGGTGTCACTGTTTCGATGAAGCAATTAAGTAAGTTCAGTAAAGAAGACGGAGGTCTATAAGACTTATAGTGGTTGCCCACTAGTATGGGCTAGGTCAGAGTAGACCATTCAGATATGTTTGCCATGTTCCCGTCTTTCTCCTCCATATGTGTAATAAGTATGGAAGCTATGGCAACGATGAAATGAGTGTTGTGATGAGACTAGCTGCGATGATGGCTAGCCGGAGGAGAACCCATGGGATTCTATATGATATGTGTAACAAGCCCTGCAGGCATTGGCTGAATCAAACAGTGTGCACAAGTGAAATTGGGCCCATAAAAATGTGAAAGTAAAAGAAAGAGCATAAAAGTAAAGTTTGAAAGTGCATGAGCAATAAATGTAATGCATAAGTATATAAGTCAGCATATTAGTATATGTGTACTTCAAACTCACAACATTCATGTGTATGTGTATGCATGAGATTTGCTTACTGAGCGTTAGCTCATTATGTTATTTTCCAACATTTTTCCAGATGTGGCTTTAGATGTTGAGAAACTTGTGGAGTGCAGACTCAGTAGCAATGCAATAGTGGTTTAGGGTTTTTCATATTGCTACATTAAACTTAAAGTATTCATACGTGTAATAATTTCTATTAATAAGTTTATATAAAAGTTTAAAATTTTTATATATTTCTTAGTATTATTTTATTTAATTCATTTGGTCAAGTGCCTAACATACTCGTAAACCCTGGGATTACGAGTATGTGGCAGATGTACCCTACCTTAGGGACGTCTCAATTACCCTCCAGTTTTTTAGGGAGGCCTGAATCCATTCAGAGTAGAGCAATGGATGGGCATGATCAGTTCCATCCTAGGGTGATCTGTACTACATATGTATTGCGGTATGATGCCCGGACATGGTGGGAAGTAGTATCCCAGACACGAGATACAGCTGTGATGGACTAGAAAGAATTTAAGCAGCTGTTTAATGAAAGATATTACTGTGATGCAGTCAAGACTACTAAGATGAATGAGTTTCTGAACCTCATTCAGGGAAACGCAACAGTAACCGAGTATGTTAACATATTTGATGGGTTGGCCAAGTTTTATTTTGATATGGTACCCACTGATGTAGCTCAGAAGGAAAGGTTTATCAAGGGATTGAATCCCAAAATAGTCCAGGGCATTAGAGTTGTCCTAGTGTATGAAATCTCTACCTACCCTCAGGTGGTAGAGAAGGAGAGTGTCAGAGAGGACACAGCTCAGATAGTTATACCTCCGTTTATTGGATCGAGCAAGGGCAAGGATTGGAAAGTCTACCTAGAATGCACTCAGTGTAATAGGCGTCATATGGGAGAATGCCGAGCAAGGGCATGTGTTCATATGTGGAATGTTTGGGCACCGTAGGAGGAATTGCCCAAGGCGAAGGAAGGCTGAGAAAAAGGGGGTGGACAACTCAACTCTAGCTCAAGTGTTTGCTCTGATGCATGCTGAGACTGAGGCTAGTTCCTCAATGGTGGTAGGTCAGCTTTCTAGTTCTGATTGTTGTATTATGTTGACTGGTTTTGGTGCCATGTTGTTCTTTGCTTTGTTGCATCTAGAGAGGCATAGACTTGTTATGCAGATTGCATGGTTATGTTGTGAAGAGTTAGGTTATGGTGGAAAAGACTCATTAGTCGTTTGACAGGGTTGATTATGACTAACTTCAGTATGATCCTAAATATGGATTGGTTAGCCAAGTATGGGGCAATGATGGTTTGCAAGGAAAGAATAGTGACTCTTGGGTTTGAGAGTGGGAAACCCTTGTGGTAGTTAGCACTATGCTGATGACATATGTATTCAGAGCTAGGGATCTATTGCAGGAGGATGCATAGAACTCTTAGCTAGTGTGGTGGATACCACTTAGGTTGTGCCAGTGGGATCAGGACATAATGGATTAGTCTGTGAGTTTCTGGATGGATTTCCAGTGGATTTTTCAAGATTACATTTACATAAAGAGATAGAATGGTGATTAGATTTGTGCCAGAGACGGAATCAGGTCTAAGGTACTGTATTGGACGGCTTCAGCAGAACTGTAAGAACTAAACGTTCAATTATTGAGTAAAATGGTATTCTCCAAGGTGGATCTTTGATCTGGTTATTACTAGCTAGAGATCAGGGAGAAGGATATACAGAAGATTGTTTTTATATCAGATAAGGGCTCTGGGAGTGTTGGGTTGTGTTTTGAGGATTTGGTTAATGCCAAGTTATGTTTTGATGAATTAGATTAACAGAGTATTCAAAGATTATCTGAATTGGATTTGTGATCATCTTGATCGACGTTGTTGTGGTTTATTCTCTGCGGATATTTTCCAAGGTCAAGGAACGCCTTAGGGGCAGGAGTTTCCTTGGACGGGCAGGATATTACATGTGTTTTGTGGAAGAGTTCTGAGTCTTCTTATAGTTTAGTTCCAGTTTGTAGGTTGTTATGACATCTCAGTGATAGGAAAAAGGGATTGCCTATGCATCATGTTAATTGAAGGATATGACCAAAACTAGAGTAGAGTTACTGGTGGGCCAAGTGGCCAACATTATGTTTGAGTTACTCTGGTAGAGAGGATCAAAGGGAAAACCGTTAGGTGATTCATAGATGGAAAATTGAGGGGAATGTCTTAGCTGGATTAGCTAAGGACTATACAGTGTCAGGTATGAGTTTATTGTGGTATAGAGATCGAACTTTGGATCCGATGGACACTGGGATTAAACAGGAGATTCTAGATGAATCTTATACTACCTCTTATTCTCTTCATCCAGGCATCACGAAGATGTACCAGGATCTGAAAGCTTTATATTGGTGGCCTGGGATGGAGAGGGACATGACTAAATACGTGGCAAAGTTCTTAACCTATTATCAAGTCAAGATAGAGTATTAAGAACCAGTAAGGCCATTGCAGCCTTTATGTATTTCATAGTGGAAGTAAAGAAACATCGCAATGGATTTCGCGGTGGGGCTGCCTAGGATAGTGGGCTAGTGTGATTAGGATTGGGTCATTATGGACCAATATTTAAGTCAACTCATTTCTATCAGTAAGGACAAGTAATATAGTTGATCAGTATACAGACCTCTATGTGAGAGAAGTAGTACACCTTCATGGAATTCAAGGTCCATCTTATCAGATGAGGACTCTGTTATTACTTCCAAGTTTTGGGAAAGATTACAGAAGGCGATGAGTATATAGTTGTAGTTTAGTACAGTTCATTATCCTCAGACTGATGGTAAATCATAGAGAGTTATCAAGTTATTAGAAAGGACACTTTATGAGATGTTGTATGGTAGAGAATGTTTATCACCCATTCATTTGGGATGAGATGGGTGAGATGTTATATCTGGATTCTGAGGTAGTTCAGAGAACCATTGAGGTTATTGAAAAGATTAGAGCTTGGATGCTCCCTTCTCAGAGTAAATGGGAAAGTTATATTGATTTGAAATGTAGGAATATGGAATTCCAAGTGGAAGACTGTATCTTCCTTAGAATATTACCATGGAAAGGGATGAGAAAATAAGGGCAAGTTGAGCTCTAGATTAGTAAGGACTGATTGAATCCAGGATAGGATTGGTTAGGTTGCCTTTGGGTTGACCTTAGTTTTGGCACTGTCGGCTGTATACAATGTATTTCATATTTCCATGTTAAGGAAACATGTGTTAGAAGAGACTCATGTGTTGAGTTATGAGAATCTGGAGGTAGAGTAATCCTGTGAGGAATAGTCAGTCCAAATATGAGACAGAAAGAACAGAGTTCAGAAGAACAAAGCTACACCTTGGGTTAAGTATGATACACAAACAATGAGGTTGAGGTAGCGACCTGGGAACTGAAATTAGTTATGCGGAATTTATATTCCAGGTTGTTCAGATAAATTTCGAGGACAAAATTTTTGTAAGGAGGGGATAGTTGTAACAACCCAAATTTCCTAATAAGGCTTAGGGCCTTGATTAGAGGGCCAGAATGGCAAATCTTGGAATTATATGATTATGTGATATTTATATGTATCATTATGTGAACATGTGAGTTATATTATAATATGACTAGATATGCATGTTTAGGTGTATTAAATATGCATGTGGGCCCATTTCTGTTCAACTGGGAAATTTTCATATTTTGGCCATTTCAGGTATTTTTGGCATATATGTGGTATGTGTGTGGTGATTTATTATTATTTGGTTATGCTAGGGTTACTTAGTAGGAGACGATCCTAGGAGGCAAGCTAGTGGAAAAGTCACAATGGGATTCATACTTGACTCAGAGTGAGTCAAGGGGTGTTTAGTACATTACCGGGTTACTGGGTAATGGGAATGATTATTTGATGATAAATTGGGAGATAGTGAGACCAGGGGGAAATTCTAGGAATTTTGACTATTTTACCCCGGGGGCATTTTCGAGACCCCGAGCATTAGGATTTCCTTGAGGTTACTTAAGCTTGAAGTAACCTGTCAGAAACAAAAATAAAAAAGAACGTTCAGTACATTCTCTCTCTCCGGTCCATTTTTGACACCATTAGCATTTTCGAAGGAAACTTGAGTTTTAGGACTCGGATTCAAGCGAGGATCGAGGCATAGCGATTCTAGGGAAGATTAGAAGCTTATTAGCCGGATGATTTGGCAAAAAAACGACTTGATCAGAGGTAATTTAAGCTTTGAATGAGTTTATTCTCTGTTCTTGGTGTTATTGAGCTTTACAAACTCAAGACTTGGATTATGAGTTCCTATGGGATTTTGGGTATTTATTGTTGTTTTAATGTTGCTAAGCAATTGGGTGAACTGTTTGGGGGATTTAAATGTTGATTCGAGGGGCTAGGGACCTATTGGGGTCGGATTTGGAGCTTTGAAGCTCGAAGATCACGAGTTGAGGAACCCATAAATCTGGTTTGGGCGTTGTAGCGCTAGGTTGGTAGCGCTACAGTGCTGGGTTGTCTATTTGGGGGTTGAAGTTCTGCCTATAGTGCTGTAGCACCCAATAGGTAGCGCTACACAGTCTTCAGAACTTGATTTTTTGGTACTTTTTGGGGTTTTGGCCCGAGGGCTCGGGGGATGATTTCACCATCCTGTTTGGTGGGATTAGAGGTCCCGAGAGTGCTGGATTGGGTTTTGGAATTTGAACTCATTGAAACACTGTTTATGGTTGTGACTAGGTTATCGCTAGGGGCTTGGAAACAGGATCGTGCTTGTGGCTCATTTATTGGTAACATGTGCTTGGACCAAAAGTAAGAAAATTGCACCCTGTATGTGACATGCATGGTTATTGATGAGGCATGTTGAGTGCTCTATATGTGGACATTGATTGCATTGTAAATGCTTAGCAATCTTGTTTATCTGTGAATGGTACTGACTTATTAGTCAGAAATGGCAATGTTGTCAGTATTGACTATGAAGTTGTAACTTATTAGTCAAGTTTGATAGTGGTACTAGCATTGGTCGTATAGAATTGACTTATGAGTCAAGAATGGTATTAGCGTGTATAACGCAAGCCGAAAAGATTATATCTAATCGATATAAGCACTATCAACATAAGTATGAAATGTTTGACCGACCTTAAGTTCGATGAAAACAAAGCGCTTGTCTAGTCTAAAGGCTAGTTACATAGAGCAAAGGCTATAAGCTCAGGTCACTAATACGTCACATGGCTAGGATAGCGTGGGACCTCAGAGATAGACTTATCAGTCATCTAAACAGAGATAGGCTTATCAGTCATCTAAACAGAGATGGACTTATCAGTCATCTACACAGAGATAGGCTTATCTGTCATCTATATAGAGATGGACTTATCAGTCATCTACACAGAGATAGACTTATCAGTCATCTAAACAGAGATGGACTTATCAGTCATCTACATAGAGATGGACTTATCAATCATCTCCACAGGGATAGACTTATTAGCCGTCTATACAGATTATGACTTATTATTCGTCTATTCAGAGAGAGACTTATTAGTCGTCTACCTCAGAGAGACTTATTAGTCATCTACCTCAGAGCGAGAGACTTAATAGTCATCTACTCAGAGCGCAGGACTCTACAAACATTTATTTGTACCTGTTTGCATGCATGAGTAGGGTTATTACTGCTAGGCATGCCTATTATGATTTAGTGACATGTTATTACATGTTTATGAGCATGTTTAAGTTTTCTTTCTAAGATTCGGCTCACAGGTGCTATGTGGTGCAGGTAAAGGCAAAAGAAAGATGGATCATCCTTGAGTTTGAGAGTTTAGGTGACGATGTGTACATATGCAGATGCTCGACCGCCACGGCTGAGGGTTTAAATAGGAACTAGGGATAAACCCTATTTTGCCGCTTAGGTCGAGTGGTTGTAAATATTTTATTGTAATTAACCTTTAAAATATATTTTTGGGATCCCAATGTATACAGTAAACGTTTTAGTGAAATGTTGTATCTTGGACCAAAATTTTTAACCCTAAATCGTTAATCATACTTAGCTACATGATTATGGCCAAATGGCTCGGTTAGCGAGTTTATCACTGTTTAAAATGAACAACGTAACGGTCCCTGGGTAATAGGGCATTACAAATGGATTTCTCTCTATTTTGGAAATAGCTTTCTGGAATTATCAAGCCTCTAGGTATTTTCTAGCCAAATGCTCTAATTGATAGACTTTTTTTTTCTTACAAGTGAACAATAGGCTCATATTTATAGAGTTTAGAGACACCCTTTGAATTTCAAATTCCACCAACTCCCATGATTGTTACCAATGATTAATTCGATGTTTATGGAATTAAAACGCAGATTTGAGAGTGTTGACCCTCGATTTGGCCAACGACGCAGAGTCAAATATACGACAGGAAATGAGATGACAATTAAGAGTTTAATCTAATGGTAAAGAAGAAGCACCAACGATTTATAGTGGTTTGGCCCCAAAGAATGGTAATGACCTACATCCACTTAGTGCTATTATTAATATTGAGTCTCAAAGTCGTGATCAAAGAACTAAGGTTCTTGAGTTTCAACAACTTTGGGAGAATTACAATAAAATGATGGATAATCTCACTATAGCTCTCTCCCTCAATATTCAGGGAAAAGATTCAAAGATCAAAAGCCCCTTCCTTAAGCTATTTCATGCATATTTATAGGCTTAAGGTGGGTTACATGGGCCAATGGGCCTTAACTTTCCTTAATGACTGCGTATGAAGGTAATAAAGAGGAAATAATCAACGTAATTATTATAGGATTACAATCTTTGAAGGAAATAAACCAAATTATACAACCAGCCTGGTCGTATCCAATAGTTAAGCCTGACGAAGCAATGTGTAGCTGGTCGATAACCGAACGGTACCAGCTCATTTCAATTCTGCCACGTGCCATCCACGTGTGAAAAATACCTGCCACATCATAAGAAATCATTTTTTGGTAAACATTTGCCCCCCAAGTTTACTTTACTGCAACCAGCATAAAGTAAACTTAGGTGTCTAACCTTTCATATGCCCCATGAAACCTGTCAGAGCCATCATGCCTCTTCGAAAAAAGCAACCAATCATGTTCAATCAGGACTTTTCGGTTTATCAAAATCCTGTATGACGGCTATTACAGTTCCCCATACTCCGAAAGCAGTAATTCATCATTACCTCTTTTATAGTGTCATAGTCATTATAAATAATACCCCTAATTCACCTTTTAACTTTTCTCTTTTCACTCGTCATCTCCTTCTCAAGAACTCCAAAGAACTTCAACCTCCAGAGCCTAGAAATCCCAGGAGCTTTCATCGCTGATCCAAGGAATCTCCATTCAGACACCCAAAGTTTTCCGTGTTCATAATCCACCTTTCATCCAAGTAAGTTTTACGAACCTTTCAGTTGTTTAAGTTGCCATGCAAAATTGTTTTTTATTCGTTTTGTATCTAAGTTCTTGACTGAAACTGTCTTGGGGTAATGGGCATATTGATCGATGCTTGATAGGGAAGTGAAATAGTGTTGTATAGGAGTTAGGAGTTAGTTTGGTAGTCAAGACCGTAGATTTAAGGCATAAAATTGAATTCGATTTTTAAGCTAGTTGAAAAACTGGGTTTTTCCCGCCCTCTTGGAGTTGAAAAAGTTTTTCAGAATCTGAAAAACTTTTTACTACCGCTTTTCAATTTGTTGCTAAAACTGCTCGTAAGAGACTTAGTATTTTTGCTAGAATGTTGCTGGTCGTATAAAAACTTAATTTTTATACGCGAGCAACGTTATTCCAGCTCTCAACACAAGCTTTTAAGCTTTAAGTTCTCATCTCCCCTTTTTTTGTTCGCAGCTTTTCATGCAAGATCTGTGGGGAGGTGAGATACCCATCGACGATGACTTGCTAGCTCAATTGCTCGAGAATGAGGAGCAATCGTCGTTACTAATACCTGAAATTCCCTTTTCTCGCACCACTTCAAACACTCCATCAACCCTCCTCCAAAATATGGGTCGAGAAAAAACTAAAGCCCAGAAAAAGAAACCTTATAATCCTTCAAATCAACCTGCTCCTCGGGCTGAAATTCCCTCGACCGGTGGTCGAGAAAGAAATGTCTCCGACCCTAGCATCCAAACCCACGCTCAACTTCGAAACGCCATTCAACCAAATGTTGAATGGTATGTCGCCCCTTCTAGCCGAGTAACAGTTAGGATGATTGCGAATTATATTAAAAAATACGGACTTCCAGGGGTAACCCTAGTCCAACCCACCAAAGACCAACGAGAGAATTTTCCTAGAGGCACTTTCAGCGCCTGGTTGAGATATCACATCAAGGCAGGAGCTATCCTGCCTCTTCATCCTTTCTTCCAAGGAGTGGCCAACTATTTCGGGGTCGCTCCTTTCCAAATAACCCCTAATGGATATAGAATGCTTTCGACACTCTATATCCTTTATAGCCATAAGAAATGGCCTATCCCCACACCACACGAGGTCAACTATCTGTTCGACCTAAAATCCAACCCCAACCAGGAAAACATGGGGTTCTTCCACTTCTGTCACCAAGAAACGTCCCATACTTTCCTGAGTGACACAACTTTTATTTCCGGGGAGATACCACCTTGAGTACTTCCTGACTACGGACATGGTTGCCAACAATCTGGCCTTCACCCAAGGAGGTAATACTTTAACATCCCTGGTCGTTTATTTTTCTTTAATTTTTTCCTACACTTTCCTTAGATTTTTAGTGCCTTTTAGGCCCAGAGCAGGGACCAGCTCCCACACCAGACATGGAAATCGATCAGCCCTCTTGGCCAGTATGACTGACGTGTAGAAGAGCGTCAAGCATCTGGTCACAGAGGCTAACCTCAGGCTGGTCAGGCTTTTGGCACCTCACCAGGAAGTGCCACTGGCGAGGAGATTCCCAAGCAACACCCAGACGTGTCACAACCTCAAAGGAGGAGGACGGCTGGAGTGACAATCAGGGAACCCTCCAGCATCCCGCGATCTGCCGCTCCCCCCACCCCACTGGGAAAGGGAAAAAGGAAAGCCACCGAACCTCCCGCTCCCATCTATGAATCTTCAGATGAGAACGATACTGATCTATTGCTCTTAGATAGTTTGCCAATTCCCTGTCAAACGAGAACTTTAAGTATACTCCAAACTTAACTTCAGATTTCTTCCAACCAATAAGTAATTCAGTAAGTAATGTAGCAACCAGTAGTTGTAGCACAGGTACTTTACTTATAATCTCTTTACTTTCATTTTTAGTTTTGTCTATATATCTTGTCTCACTGCGTTTTTTTTTTCTTTTTGTGTAGACATGTCATCTGAAGATGTGTTCGAACATTACAAGGCTGCTGCTGCTTCTTCAGGCAGGAAGAAGGACAGCAAGAGGACTCGGGGGGAGAGCAGTAAAACCGCCTCAAAGAAGGCCCGAACTGAGGACCCTCCAGCCACTGTTCCTTCAAATGAGAACACGCCACCTCCATCGCCACTCAAGCAGCTAGCCTCAACACCTCCGGTCGACCAGCATTCCACTCCTCCAACACCTGTCGACCAGCACCCTACTCCTCAGGACCCTACCAGCCGAACACACCGAACTCAGCCCGAAGACTCCCTGTCCAGCTCCGTGGTCAGCTCAGCCAGGGAGAGGATATACAAGCTCTCCAAACACAAACGCAGTAAAGAGGCCATTGATGGCACCATCTCCATGGAGACCGACCAAATACTCAACCGATGGCTGAATGAGATAGTTAGCGTAAGTTACTTCCTGATGCTGAATAATTTGCTTTTGATTTTCTGCCATCGCCTTACTCTTTTCATCTTATTGCAGGGATTACTGACCATGGCTGCTGGCTGGCGCCATGCGGGTGCAATGGTGTCCAAGACCAAAAATTTTGACACCAGGCTTGCTGAGGCTAAGAAAGCGCTTGAAGGGAAAAATACTGACCTGCTCGAGAAGAACGATGAGCTAACCAAGCAAAATGGTGAGTTGCTTGAGAAAATTGCAGAGCTGTCTAAGCAGAATGTGGTCCTACTCGAGCAAAAAGCCACTTTGACCGATGAGCTGCTGGAGAGTCAGGACGCCCTGAAGAAATCCAATGAAGACAAAGAAAAATTCAGGAAAAGCGCCAGACTCAACTACCAACAATCCAAACAGCTCGAGCTTGATTTGATTGCGAGCAGGCAGGAGACGGAGGAGCTAGAAAAGGTGAAGGAGCATGAGGAACTTGAAGCCAAGAACTTGGAGAAGTACAAGGAAGCCACCCACCTTTGCTTCTACGAATTTTGGAAGCACAACCGAAAGGCTGACTTCAGCTACCTGTCAGATCGCCTGAGGCGAACTCTAATGTCTCAGTGTGCCATTTTCCTGGGGGAAGAAGAGAGGGCTAAAGTTCTTGCTTCCCCAGAGATCTCTCTGGCAACAGGGATAGATGGTGCAGATAATGAATCTGGCGCAGCTTTCGACCAGGACGCTCCTCAAGACCCTCCAGCCACTTAGTCTTTTTCCTTTTTATCTTTTAACCTTTTGACTACACGACCTACAGGTCGTGATGTAAAGACACTTTAATTGTCTATTTAAAATTTTATTGCTGCATGGGCAGCTTTTACTTTTAATTGAACAATTACATCCGAGCTGTAACTGCTCGCGGTGTAAAAGGTCTCCTTAAGATATTATAATATTTGCATTTTATTATAACATCTGTTTGCATGACCGAACTTAGCATAGTACTTTGGATTGATTTAAAAAAAATACAAAATTTTGAAAAATACTCTAAGTACCTCAGCATGCTTTCACTTATTTTGCTCATGTGTTTACATATCTTTCGATATGCTTTGCTTACTAGATGACTTATATGCCCCCCAAGTGATTGAGGAGCTTTAGGTCCTTAGTCACTGTCAGATCGCCTGAGGTGGACTCTAATGTCTCAGTGTGCAATTTTCCTGGAGGAAGAAGAAAGGGCTAAAGTTCCTGCTTCCCCAGAGATCTCCCTGGCAACAGGGATAGATGGTGTAGATAATGAAGCTGGCGCAGCTGTCGACCAGGACGCTCCTCAAGACCCTCTAACCTCTTAGTCTTTTTCCTTTTTATCTTTTAACCTTTTGACTACACGACCTACGGGTCGTGATGTAAAGACACTTTAATTTTCTAGTTAAAATTTTATTGCTGCATGGGCAGCTTTTACTTTTTATTGAACAATTACATCCGAGCAGTAACTGCTCGCGGTGTAAAAGGTTTCCTTAAGATATTATAATATTTGCATTTTATTATAACATCTGTTCGCATGACCGAACTTAGCATAGTACTTTGGATTGATTTAACAAAATACAAAATTTTGAAAAATACTCTAAGTACCTCAGCATGCTTTCACTTATTTTTATCATGTGTTTACATATATTTCAATATGATTTGCTTACTAGATGCCTTATATGCCCCCCAAGTGATTGAGGAGCTTTAGGTCCTTAGTCACTTGCCTTGACCAGAACCTGTTCGAAAATTACTGCTCGGAGCAAAATAATTAAAATGATAATACAGCAAAACAACACACGTAATGAGCAAATACTTGTAATAAATACAATAATTGGCAAGAATGACTGGCTACACACAATCCCTTATATTTCTCGTAATAAATGGACAAAATGTGTTTGTACGAGTGATCAATAAGATCTTACACTTATAAGCGATTAGTCACATAAAATGACCAACCCTTTTTCATAACTTGTAAAAAGTAAAATTAATACAAACCAATTCTTTAAGAAGAATAGTTTATTGATAGTACTTGCGCAGGTGTTCTCCATTCCAATAGCGAGGAATGAGATTTCCATTTAAGCGAGCAAGTTTGTAGGTGACTGGATGGAGGACTTCTTTAATCTGGTATGGTACTTCCCAATTAGGTCCGAGTACTCCAGCAGCCTGGTCGCAGGTATTTAGGAAAACCCTTCGAAGTACTAAATCTCTGACGTTGAATTTTCTTTCACGTACTTTAGAGTTGAAATATCGGGTGACTTTTTGCTAGTACGCAGCTACTCAAAGTTGGGCTTGTTCATGTTTCTCATCGATCAAGTCCAGGGATTCCATCAATAGTTGGCTGTTAGAGCCTTGATCGTACGTTATTCTGCGATGTGAAGGTAGATCCAACTCAACAGGCAACATAGCCTCATACCCATAAGCCAAAGAGAATGGAGTATGGCCTGTTGCTATTCGATGAGAAGTTCTGTACGACCAAAGAACTTCAGGCAATTGCTCTGGCCATGCACCCTTAGCTTCTTCCAGTCTTTTCTTCAGGGTATCCTTTAGCGTTTTATTGACTACTTCTTTTAAGGCATTTGATCTATCTTTGTCGAGCAGCCTTCTTTTCTGTTGCACCGGTGGAAAACTCTTGTCAATGTTCAGGACATGGCTGATGACTGCGGGGTCTATTCCAACCATGTCTTTGTGCGACCAGGCAAAGACTTCCTGGTTCCTCCTCAAAAACTCCACCAATGCTTGTTTTGTTGTTGTCTCTAAGTCTTTACCGACTTTCACAACCCTGGTCGGATTTTTTACATCGAGTTGGACCTCTTCAAGGTCCTCGATGGGTCCTATTTCTTCCTCAAAATCCCCAAAGGGAGGATCCAAGTCTCTATCCTCTCTTTGGGCAACGCCGTATTTGGTGACATTATCGCCTGACTGGGCCTGAGCATCAATTGCCAGCTGCAACTCTTTTTCGGGAACATCTCTCGACACACCTTTCTTTGCCTTGGTTATCGAGGCGTTGTAGCACTCCCTTGCTTCCCGCTGATTTCCCAATACGCATCCTACCCCTGCGTCTGTTGGGAATTTCATGGCAAGGTGCCATATTGAAGTGATGGCTCGTAGGTCGACCAGAATTGGTCTCCCAATTACAGCATTGTATGCCGAAGGACAATCAACTACTATGAAAGTAGCGAGTAATGTCATGTTAGCAGGTGCAGTACCTGCTGTAACTGGAAGCCTAATCGACCCCGTTGGGGCGAGCCCTTCGCCAGAAAAACCATAGATGGTTTGGTTGCATGGCTCCAGATCCTTGACGGACAGCTTCATTCTCTCCAGCGAAGACTTGTATAGGATGTTGACTGAACTTCCTGTGTCGACCAACACCCTCTTCACCATCATGTTAGAAATTTGTACGTCTACGCCAGCGGATTGGAGTGTGGGAATCGTACGTGCTGGGCATCGTCTTCAGAGAAGGTTATCAACTCCTCCTCTGTTCGAGCTTTTTTTGGTGCTCGATCCTCCACACTCATCATCTCGATGTCCTGCTCGTGGCGTAGGGTTCGAGCGTATCGTTCCCTTGCCTTCCCACTATCCCCTGGAAGATGTGGGCCTCCGCAGATGGTGAGTAAAGTGCCTGCCACCGAAGCTGGCTGTAGGGGTGGCGAGCGTTGTCGTGCAGGCGCCTGCTCGTTGCCACCTTGAGCCTCTCGCTGAGACCCTCCTGCGGCTCGCACATATCTCCTTAGATGTCCCTGCCTAATCAGGAACTCAACTCGTCTTTCAATTGGTTACATTCATTGGTGTCGTGCCCGTAGTCGTTATGAAAACGACAGAACTTCGTCGTATCTCTCTTGGAGATATCTTTCCTTATAGGTGCAGGTCATTTGTAAGGCACGCTTGAGCTGGTCGCTTGGTACACTTCCGCTCGGCTTTCGACAAGGGCCGTGTAGTTGGTGAATCTCGGCTTGTATCGACTGCCTTTGGGGCATTTATTTTCAAAAACAGAGGGTTCATTGTTCGCCCATTTCCCACCATTCCTACCATTGCCATTCCCGTTGCCCTTGTCGTTGCCATTGGGTTTTTCCGACCCATTGGCGGCTTTGGCGGGTTCTTCCTTCGGCCCCTTGTCTTTTTTTGGCGGTTTCCCTTCATTGGAAATCGCGTCCTCGAGCATGATATATCGATCAGCCCGATCCAAAAACTCCTGGGTAGTTCTTACCCCATTCTTTCTGAGGCTACTCCAGAGGGGTGAATGGTGCCTAACCCCAGTAGTTAGGGCCATCATCACCCACTGTCTTGGTTCCAGCTGCTGCTCGCATGAAGCGTTGGACATATTCCTTTAAGGGATCCCCCTCCTTCTGGCGTATCTCGACCAGCTGGTTAGCCTCTGCGGGGTGTACGCGACCCGCGTAGAATTGTCCGTAGAATTCTTTTACAAACATTTCCCAAGATACTATACTAGCAAGAGGGAACTTGAAGAACCACTCCTGGGCGGTGTCAGACAGTGTCGCTGGGAAGATCCGGCAGCGAGCATCTTCCGACACTTTTTGTATATCCATTTGTATCTCAAACTTATTAACGTGAGATACTGGGTCTCCGTACCCATCACATTCGGCAATGTTGGCATCTTGAACTTACTAGGGGTTTCATCCACAGCAATCATCTGTACAAAGGGACTACCCCTCCTCCTATCGTACTTTATATGGGACGTCCGTCCCCCGACCAGCTGCTGTACTGCCTAGTTCAGAGCATCAATCTGAGCCTAAACCGCTTTTGGGACTGCAGGGGCGACCTGTGCTGGGGGAGCGTACTCACCATGTCTTTCACGTTGGTCATTGAGTACGTCCCTTAAATCATCATCCCTACGTCTCTGCTCGCTAACTCCTAGCCGATCAAAGACGTTCTGCTGCCTAGGTTGCCCCCAGCGTTATGGTTAGCTGGCCTGTTTTCTCTAGGTGGGGGGCTTCTGCCTCCACCTCTTTCCTCATTCCTCCAACCAGCGTCTCCTCTGCTGGAATCGGCTTCATTATAGTCATGGCCATCTCTAAATTGTGGCTGACTACGACGTGACCGGCTAGTCACGCTATTTCCTCCTCGGGCTGGCATCTCCCGAGCGTCAGGGAGAGGCCTGAGCTGGTCTTTGGGTCCCCGTGCATTGTTATGTCGTGGGGGACCCCTGACTGCAGAGCCTGACTCGATGTTCCTTCTGTTGGCAGAAGGACGCTGTCCCCTGATCGGTAGATTCGGCTCTTCATCCTCTGGGCGTCTAGGGCTGCGGGGCGGTTGCCCGGCCCTATTCTGCCTCAGGCGCTGGGGATTGCCTCGACCAGCCTGAGAGGGAGGCTGCTGCTCAGGATCCCTAGCTGGGACATCATCCTGAGCCACAGGTGGCTGCATCGGCCTTTGAGGGCTTGCTGGCTCGAGAGGAGGACTAGGATTAGGAGCCCTCTGAGGCGGCACACTTGGCGGCTGATCTGGCTGAGAGGCTGGCGCAGCCTGACTCCTAGCCAATTGGATGGCTGCTTCGAGAGCGACCATGGCATCCCTCTGCCGACGGTCCATGTTCGTCTGCCGCTCACTCAGCTCCTGACGCTGGCGTTCAATTTCCCTCTGCTACATCGCCATTGTCTCCACAACATTCTCCTGATTGGCCCTCAGATTAGCCAACTCACCCTGCAACACCCCCAGTGTTGCCCTCAGCATTTCCGAATCTAACTCCTCATCTTCAAATTCCAAATGTGGTTCATTCTCAACCATATTTGGGGGAGGAGGTTGGGATGATGCAGCGCCAGCGGTCTGTCCAGCCTTCTTGGATGTCTTCGCCATTAGATTTTCTTACAGTTTTTTATCAATCTCTCAACGAGAGCACCAGAATGTTGACCCTCGATTTGGCTAACGACACGGAGTCAAATATACGACAGGAAATGAGACGACAATTACGAATTTAATCTAATGGTAAAGAAGAAGACACCAACGATTTATAGTGGTTCGGCCCCAAAGAATGGTAATGACCTACGTCCACTTAGTGCTATTATTAATATTGAGTCTCAAAGCCGTGATCAAAGAACTAGGGTTCTTGAGTTTCAACAATTTTGGGAGAATTACAATAAAATGATGGATAATCGCACTATAGCTCTCTCTCTCAATATTCAGGGAAAAGATTCAAAGATCAAAAGTCACTTCCTTGAGCTATTTCATGCATATTTATAGGCTCAAGGAGGGTTACATGGGCCAATGGGCCTTAACTTTCCTTAATAACCGCGTATCAAGGTAATAAAGAGGAAATAATCAATGTAATTATTATAGGATTACAATCTTAGAATGAAATAAACCAAATTATACGACCAGCCTAGTTGTATCCAATAGTTAAGCCTGATGAAGCGATGTGTAGCTGGTCGATAACCGAAAAATACCGCCTCATTTCAATTCTGCCACTTGCCATCCACGTGTGAAAAATACCTGCCACGTCATAAGCAACCGTTTTTTGGTAAACAGAGAGTTATTTGTGTTTTTGGAGCCATTCAAAAAAGTTGGAAAAACTGAAAGTTTTGGTCAGTTAGCCACACTGGCCGCGGCCAGGAGTATCAATGGTCGTGGATACTGGTCTCTGTCCCCCAGGTCGCGGCCACCAACATCTCTGGCCGCAGCCACTGGCCAATTTCAGCACACTTTTTTGTGTTATTTTTCCAAACAGTTCCAATCCACTGCCAATTGATTTTGTAACCCCCAAACACATTATTGAGGTTTAAATCATATCTCTAACAATCATTTCAGTTATGGCTTTAAGAAATTCAACTCAAAATTATGTAACAACAAATCTACACAATAATTGACAATATTTGGAAGTTACAAATTTGTAACTGAATTTGTAACACCAAATATGTTACATATTTGGATTTTCACATATATTTAAATATTATAACTCTATTTTATATGTTACAATATGTAACATTCTTTATCACGTTTATTTAATCTAAAACATTATATTATAAAATAATATAACATTATTCTCATAATTGCCTTGTAGTATTTTTGTTCTCATACTTTGATACACTTAGAGTGTTTGGCTCATTAACTAAAAAACTGTTTTTTGTTTTTAAAAGCTAAAAACTGTTTTTTCAAAACAAGTTGGGGTGTTTGGCGTTATTTTCATAAAACAATTTTTAAAAACAAAGTTACAAAAAACAGAAAATTTTGATAACAACAAAAGATTGTTTTCTACTGTTCTCAAATTTTTTTGTCTATCTTTTTTTTTCTCACATCACTTTTTTAATTATTATTATCTAACATCATTTATTGTCACATCATTTTCTCTCTCATTAGTTTCTCTCTCATCACTTTCTATCTCCTTATTTTCACTCTCATCACTTTCTCTCTCCTTACCTTCTCTCTCTTCACTTTCTCTCGCTATTTTCTCTCTTCTCACTTTCTATGTTTTCATTTTATCTTTCATTATTTTCTGCCTCCTTATTTTCTCTTGCATCACTTATAATGTCATCATTTTCTCTTTTATCACTTACTATATTCTCACTTTCTCTCTCATCACTTAATATATCACCATTTTCTCTCTCGTCATTTCCTCTCTCTCTCTCTCATCACTTTTTCTTTACTCACTTCTCTCTCTTCACTTTTGTTTCTCATCACTTTCTCTCTCATTTTTTTCATGAATCAATTTCTCTCTTCTCAATTTCTATTTCTTCAAATTTTCTCTCCTTACTTTCTCACTCTTTATTTTTCATCATTTTTTCTTTCAAATTATTTTATCTCATTATTTATTACAAACTTTTTAAAAAAAAAATCTCTTTGTAAATATATTTGTTAATTTTTTATTTAAGATTTAAAAAAATAAAACTAAAAAATAGTTTTTAGAAACATTAACCAAACACCTCTTGTTTTTTAAAAACTACAAAAATTGTTTTCTGTTATCATTTTTGAGAACACAACTAATAAAAAACACAAAACAATACCAAACAGTCCATTAGGCTTTGTTCTCACAGTTTAATATATTTTGTTTCTGTACTCACACATTAGTATACTTAGTGTTTGTTCGCACTTTAGTACATTTTGGTTTTGGTCGCGTATTTTTTGGCTGTTGGTTCTTTCTTGGAATTTTTAGGTGAATTTTGATTGTTGTATTTCAACCCAACAAGATCAAATACCAATTTTTTACAATAAATAAAATATCCTATCATTATTATTTCTTTATTCAAACTAATTAACACATTAATAATATTGATAAGAGGAAATTACACCAAATATGAGATTTTTTTTATAAATTTTGAAAAATATGGCAGTTTTTTTTTTTAAAGTTTTTTATGGCATATTTTTTTTTGTTTACATTTTTATGGGAGTTTTTTTTCCGTATATTTGTAAAACTTTATTTGTATACCATATTTTATCTTTTATACTTTTTTTAGTACCTATTTTTTATTATTTTGAGATTATTTTTTATAATTTTAATCTATTTGTGTTAATTTTTATCATTCATATTTGATAAAATATTTTTTTATCAGATCAGATGTGATAAAGCATAAAAATAAATGTATTAAGTATAAAAAAAAATGAAATTAAAGCAGTATCCAACTATCAATAAGGTCATATGTTTGATTGGTCAACTTAAAATTAAAAAAAGTAAAAAATAATAATATAAATGCATAAAATAAAATTAATACAACTATGGCTCCATGCGTTGTACTGTGTACGAGATCACACAACATTCTTTAGTAAGGGTGACCACTGATCTTATTTTGCAGCAAAATGAAATTAAGGGATGAAAACAAGTGAGATAGCTAAACTCATCTTCATCATGCTGAAATAAAAGGCGGAGGTCACACTTTTCCACATGCAATCTTCTTCTACTGTCACTCACAAAGGAAGCCTCTATGACACTGCAATCATTTAGCTGCTCATCTGATATCCACCCTCTTGGTATGTAAGAAAGCCAAATGATTGGCCTTCGTATTTGAACTTCATATTTGATTTTTTTGATTTTTTTTTTCAAATCTGTTTAAGGAACCAGGTACCATGACGTATGATTCATTTAATTCATATCTGATTTTTTTTAGACCTAAGTGTAAGCAGTTACTTTTTATTCTCATTTCTTTCTCTTTTCTTCCATTTTTTATCTTCTTTAATCAACATTTTATCCACAGTAACTGGTTACCACTATCAAAACAATTTTGATTTTTTTTTTGTAATAATAATCGTATGCCACTGTCCATTTTTTTTAATGATGTGTGGTAACTGGTTACAACTATAAAAATCAGTTTAATTATTTAAGAGGTGTTGTAGTAATTGGTTACAACTATAAAAATAATTTTTATTTTTTTAAGTAATGTACAATTATCAAAATATCAACTGAATTGTAACCGATTACTTAGTAAGATTTGGAAGAAAAAAAAATTATATGAAAAAAATAAACTAAATTGATGGTGAAGGTAGCTGGTTACAACTAGGTCTGAAAAAAAATGAAAAAAATCAGAGACAGTTGCGATGGTAACCGGTTACTTAGCCAGATTTAGAAAAAAATAAGATTCAAACAAAAAATCTAAATTAATCATAATCGTAACTGGTTACAGCGAGGTTGGAAAAAAAAAATCAAATCTAAAAAAAAGAATCAATTGCTATGTTACCTAGTTACTTAGTCAGATGTGAAAACAAAATCAAATCTAAACAAAAGAACCTAAATTAATCGTTATTGTAACTGATTACACCTAGATCTAAAAAAACTGATATGAATAAAATGAATCAGGCATCATGGTACCTGGTTACTTAAACAGATTTGGAAAAAAAAAACCCAGAAAAATCAAAAGTTTTGTTTGCTTGTTTTTTTATTTCCTGTACTTGTATTCTGAATAAATTTTGTAAACCGATACATTTTTTGAGCAAACGTTCTAGTTCTATTTCTTTAAATAATTAATAAACACATAAATATTTATGTTAGAACTTTATTTGGTGAACGTTTGACTGCTAAACATATATCCAATTGATCTAAACATCACAGGGAAAAACCTTTTGACAACTTTTGCTCTTTTCCATCAAAAAAACTAATCAGCTAACCTAAGCTTTCATATGTTAAAAGTACCATAAAATATTCAACTACCTAGCTTCTTATACTACCTTAGTCTACACCAAATAACAGCAGTCAATTTTCCTTGAGTACATTTCTTAAATCAAATCAAATATGAAGTCAAGTACCTGGTTACTTAAACAGATTTGGAAAAAAAAAAAACCCAGAAAAATCAAATATGAAGTTCAAAATCAGATGTGAAAAAGAAGAAAAAGAATAAAATTAGATTTGAAGAAAGAAAAAGAAGAATAAGAAAGACAGAAGAAGAAGAAAGAAAGAAGAAGAAGAAGAAGAAGAAGAAGAAAAAGAAGAAAGAAAGAAAGAAGAAGAAGAAGAAGAAGAAGAAGAAGAAGAAAAAGAAGAAAGAAAGAAAGAAAGAATAAAGAAGAAGAAGAAGAAAAACTAGGTTGTCGTCGTCGTCGGAGGCAGCGACGGAAGTAGCATCGCCGGAAGATATCTGAGATGGACACTCAACGAGGGAGGAGAAAGAAAGAAATGAGAAAAGATAAAGAACATGAAGGAGAGAAGATAATTAAGTTTATGGTAATTTATTTACCATATTTTAAACTATATATATTTTTCCCATATTTATGTAAACTTCTCTATTGATAATTATAATCATAAAAAAAACAATCTCATCAACATTAAAACTACAACGGAACTTTGGCCTATGCCAAAAGATCAATCTTAATGACCACCAAATGTCTCAGGTCGTTGGAATACTTTTAGTAATAAACCAAATGGTATATAATTAGACCTTGCATTTGATATAATCCAAAAGGTATATAATCACAATGAAGTTTAATAATAAACAACCATAAAACAAACTAACATGTTTATTAAAAAAACACATTTAATCCAAAAAATTAACATGTTACCAAAGCTGATTTGTTAAATAAACATTTAAGTTTTTTTCTAAGAAATCAATAAATGTGAAAACAATAAAATTATAAACCTAAAATTAACATGCTTGAGTTTGGCGTTCAAAACAATAAACTAAAAAATTTATAAAAGGAAGTTTAAAATCATAGAACAAATAAATATAATGGTAGACAATAAAAAAAAAAGGAGGTAAATAAGTAGGGTATGAGTAAAAAGTGAATGTAGACTATGTAATTAATATATTATATAAATATTAATACTTTTAAAAATCGTAACACAATAATTGAAAATATAAACATAAGCGTACTCTAAACTGGAAAAAAAATGCTATAAAAGTAGGATAAAAAAATATTTTTTTATTAAAAAGTGTAATTCACCTGGAGGGTGAGGAACAAAGGGTAAGTTAAAGACTTGCTACAAATTATCGTATATTTACTAACCGACAAAAATCCGCATCGTATGCTCAACACATCTTAAACCGAAAGTTGGAATAAAAGAGTAAAACTGCAATGAATTTGGATATAATTTGATAATTTAAAATGTTTCATGGAAATATCTCGTATCCTATCATAGAACTATCTTAAACCAAAATAATATCTCATTATTAAACACAAATATAGTAGTATTTCATCACAGAAACGAGAAAGCAAGCTACATGTCAAAGCTTAGAGGGAAAAACAGGCATGTTTCACAAAACTGAACCTTTCCCCAGCACATTCTACTGACATACAACCAAAGCAAGAACACTCCTGGATTGTTCTTGCAGTAACACAATAATGTCAACTACCTTACAGAGAAGAATGCTAATTTTATCATATAAAATATTAAAACTGAAATCACTTATATTTACATTTGTAAATCTTTCTACGCACACCCTAAAAACTAGCATTTTTAACTTGAAATTGATTCGCAGACATGGCTTGTCAATTTGGGAGGTGAAGAGGAAGGCAAAACACCAGTACACAACTGAGAAAATTTTAACTCCAATATCAACGATTCGAAGAAAAGCAACTTCCGAAATAGTAGAATCACTCTCACACATCAACAAGCTGGTTTGAGAAATTCACCACAACCTAAGAAGAAGAAAACACAGTATAGCAAATTGGCATAAGAGTTACATGACTACTGCAGCATCACACATCCATACTAGTAGAGTATTTTACATCCCTCCCACTCCTGGTCGAGAGACAACACAAAATTTCACTCATCAACAACATGGTGTATACATATACACTAGTTACATCTACTACAAACAATGAATACATGAAAGCCATATTCCACATGCTGGTGCAAAACATATTCGACAACAGAAAGAAAGAAAAATGCATCTAAAAATCGTTATATGGACAACTCCTGGAATAGAATAGTAGAAAAAGAAAACCAAAGACAAGATGTACTAAGAGATTTACAGATGCGCATACCCTAGGTAACCGTTAGCAGTTCCAGCCGTGATAGCGTTCTTAATCTACTGCCATAAAAGAGCAAAAATGACGCATATGAAAACAAACAGAAGCAGCCTTTTCAGAAAATAATCCTGCTGTCCTTGAGCTGGGTGCCGATAGATTCTATGCACATTGCCACCATGAAATGAATTAGAGAACCCATGAGGAAAACCGGCTGCACCACCATACATTCGACCATCAGGAAAACCATGCATCTGAAGATTTAACAAAGATGGGATTAGACCACCAAAAGCTGCAGACAACGTGAAATTCCCTAATCTTGCAGTTGCCATTGGAGCAAACCCTCCCATGCCTCCCAAACCTCCCATGATTCCAAAACCGTTATGGGGAAAGTGATTTGGATCAGGCGGAGGAGCAGTTTCTGGCCTCTGCCCCGTAGGCCGGTGTGGAATGTTATCATCAGGAATTGACTTTGACCTTGGATCAGTTGATGACTTTCCCCTACCATACAAAGGAACCAACTTATCCTCCTCAATAAAGGCCTTGCAAACTGGGCAATCCTTTGAACGTGAGTGATGGTGGAGCCATTTGTAAAGGCAAGGCCAGCAAAAAAGATGGCCGCATAAGGTCACGATTGGATCTTGAGCTAACTCAAAACAAATGTTGCATTCAAAGCTACCTGCATCACCATTGTTATTAGCAGAGGAAGAAGGGCCTTGGGATGGCCTGCTTGATGATCCACCAATCCCACTAGCCATCCCTCTGACCCCAAAATCTTCGAATCCTATACGAAAAATATTACAAACTCAATTAACACTCAACACTCAAGACCTTAACAGTTCCCTTTAAAGAAAAATCCAAACGACCCCTCCTCCCAAAAGATGATTTTTATATAAATCTTAATTTTAAAAACCCAAAAACTCAAAATTAAAGCGCAATGGTCAACAAGACCTCTTCAGTATTTGTTTTTGAAAGAGGAAAAATGACGACCCAGAAGGGCCATTCCTTAACAGATATTGGCAAAACAAAAAATGGATAACTTTACAAAGCGAATTCTATGAAAGCCCCCATTACATCCTCTCGTCCTTTCCAGCCAGACGCAACTGATTACACCAACCATTTCAAATCTTTACAAATGGGAAAAAAAAATCTGAAACCTATAAAATAGAATATCTACCGAACTTAGCCGAATGAAAAATTAAAAATAATATATTAAAATAAACCAAACCTACCAGCAGAAGAAGAAATAAAACCCAACTTAATATCTCTTAAAAGGCAACAGCAACGCTAGGATTTCAAAATTGGTTGTTGTTATTCGCAGACAATATAAAAAATTCTATGAACTCACCAAAAACAAATGGAATAAAATGGGATTGAGAGAGAGAGATACTAACCTTGAATTTGAAATAATCAAATGGTGCAAAGAGATGGATACCAAAGGAGAGGACCCAGTCCAAGAGAGGCAAGAGGTATAGTTGCAAGGAGAAAGAGTGAAGTTTCCACGAAATTTAAAGAAAATATATAAATTGAAAAAATATTTTTTTTATTTTTATTTTTTTAAAAAAAAAAAGAAAAGAAAAGAAAAGAAAAAAACAATGGGCTGCCAGACCAAGTTTGAGAAAGGCACAGTCTAAATTATGATCTTTCTCTCGTTTGTTTAGTTGGTTTTATGAAGGATTGTAGATTGGAGACTACAGAGACACCACACATTGCGAATTGCGAATTGCGAATTGCGAAAAACGGCGTCGTCTCCTCCTTATGAATCTATCTGTTTATTTTGTCAATTTTTAATTGAAATGTTGAAATAATAGTTGTCGTTTTAAAAATTTTGTTATTGAATTTTTTAAACACAACAAAAATGTAAATATTATTTTTATTTTTTTATTTTTAAAAAATAAAAATATGTTTGGTAACTATTTTTGTTTTTTGTTTTTAAAAACAAAAAGTAATAAATATTTTTGATAAATTTTACTTTTTGTTTAATAATATAAAATGAGGTGTTGATTTGAAAAAGAAAAAAAAATAAACAAAAAGTAAAAATCAATTTCAAAGTGAAAAAAATTATATTTTCAAAATTTAATGAATTTTAATTAATTAAGTAAAAAAAAATATTTTTTTTTAGTGTTACCAAATAATATCTATTATTTTAGTGAATAGTGAGAGTTTTAAGTGCTCATTTACTGTTTTTTTTTAAAATATGCATTTTAGTATAATAAAATAAAGTGTTATCTCATCTCTAGGGATGGTAATTTCTCCATGCACTCCCTGTCCCAAATGCGTTTATGTAATCTACATTTTTTTATAGAAATAAATGGATTTTTACGAAGATTTCCAGTCTTTGTTCCCGATCTTCGTTCCCGATATGAAATATGCAGGGACGTGATAGTGACAAGGATTAGAATGATTAATGGGAATTAGGAAGTATTCTTCGTAGTCCTGTTTATATCTCTAATCATTTATAATAAAGTGCAAAAAGTATCGTGCATTGTTGTATTTTAACACATTTTAAAAAAAAGAAAAAATATTATTTTAATCCATGCTAAAATATTATGTCAAATTTAATTCAAAAATTTTATTTACTATGTTGTTATTAATTATTATGATTTTTTAATTTATAATTAATGGCTAACTTTTTTATCACATGCAATGGTAAAAAAATAGATTGGAGTCTATAATTTTTTTTTTATATTGTCAATAAATATTAAATGATCATGAATTATTATTATTTTTTAAAATTAATTTGCATCTTACACGGTGAAACACAAATGTATGCATTGTGTCAAATATAACATTGGTTCGTTTTTTTATGTCAAATTTGAGAAAAATTTTATATTATAGAGCACGACTATAAATATTGGGTGAAATAGGCATATATATATATATATATATATATAAGCATTTATATAAATATATATATTAAGATACTGTAGGTATGCTTTATAAGGTAATAAATGAGTTATATAAAATTTACACTCAAAATTCACACTGAATTTTAAAAAAAAAACAAAAATGTATATTTCAAAAAATTATCTCAAAAATTGCAAAACGATCAAGCTTTGATTGAAAAAGTCAATATTTTTCCAACAAGGCTCCAATAAGAGTATTTTAATTATATTATGTTATTTTAATAAACATATTTGTATTACCATCCCTAATAACCCTAATAACGGGAAGGATGTATATTAATTACAAATGATTAGTATTAATTATTCCAGCCTTTATAAATAGAGTTGAAAGTCTCATTATAAATGGTTCAGTATTTTAGAGAAAAAATACATTGTACTTAGAGCAATCTAAGTGCTACCTGAGAATACACCATTGGAGTTTGCCATCACAAGCTTTCAATCATCTTAATACCAGAGACTCGTGGACTAAGGTTATTTTATAACCTGAACCACGTAAAAATTATTGTGTTCGTATTGCTTGTTTCTTTAATCTCTCTTTTTAAGGTTGATAGCGAAAAAGACAGTCAACAAATGTAGTTAATAAATATGTAATGATATTTTATAATATTTGAATTTATATTAATACAATTAATAAATATTTATTTTTAATTAGTTTTATAAGTATATTCTGTTAAATATTTGAAATATTCTGTTAAAATTAACAAAATAAACCCTTAAAATTAATAATTTTTATTATCTACACACTTTTTGTACAGAAGAGATTTACAAGTTCAAGTATTAGATTCACTTTCGTAACAGTACATCTTATTTGATTATATTTATTTAAAATAGGATAATATAGATACTCATATCTAAATTACCCGATGAATCACCTATTTCAATTTGGATAATATAACATTTATGTCACTGATTCAGTTTGGAGTAGTGTTGTTTAATTACAAGATCTTTAAAATGTGAATTACTGTCATGTGTGCATGTTTGGGGTCATGATTGGTTTTACCAATTTCGATAGTTTTGTCTGTGTATGTCGATTTGGAGATAACGTTGTTCTTGAATTTATTTATTTCATCATTGTAATTGATTTAGTTGATCGTTGTTTGAATCATCTTCTTGTGAGAATTGTTCAATCTGTAAGACTGTTTGTCTTTTTTAACTAATAAATGCCAATTTCACTAAAAAAAAAAAGAGCAAGTGGTTGAAAAAATTAAGTTAGAAAAAAGGTAATGGTAGCATAAAATATCTAAAAAATTTTACTTTATATATTTATATACGCAAAGAAAATTTTAAAGTAAAATCACCAAAGATTATCATTAACAATGAAGGTACAGCATTGTCAATAGAGGTGCAAATTCAACGAGAGAGAGAAGGAGCTGCGAACTCAGAGAAAGGAGGCATTGTCAATAGAAGGCTAGGGTTGTAATACCATATTTGTTTGATTTTGTGTAAATCTAAGTTTTTTTGTTTTTTTGCTGGAGTGTAAATATGTGTTTGAATCATAATTTTTTTATGTTTAGATTTTGTTTGTGAATTTTGATTTTGGATATAATTTTGGAATGCTTGAATTTGGATATGATTTTGTTCATGACTTTTACCTTTAATGTGTTGTGTTCCCATTGGGTTATTAAGAAGAAGATCGGTCGGGAATTTTTTTTTTTTTTTTTGAATAGGATAGGATTTGATTTTTGGTGTTAGATATATTAAGATTTAATTTTGTTTAAAATTTATTTTCAATTGTAATTTAAACCTACAATTAAACAATTATTATTAAATTTATTTGTTTCATTATTTAAAATTAATTTTTACAATTTAAAATATATATATTTTTTATTTATTTTAAAGAATGTTTAAACTATTTTTTAAAATAAATATTATTTGGACCCCTAATATAGTGATACATGTCATCTAATTATTATGTTACCACTTAATGAAATTGGTAGAAACGGGTGCAGCAAACAAAATAATAATGTTAGTTTTACAATAAAATAAAAAAACTATTAGATATATAAGGTTATAAATTAAAATTAAAAAAAACTTTTTGCTGCATTTAACGCTTGGAATGATAGAATGTGTTTGACTTCTTAACTAGAAAATTATTTTTTGATCTTAAAAGCTAACATAATTTATTATCACATTACTTTTTCTCTCATTAGTTTCTCTCTTCACTTTCTCTCTCATCACTTATTATATATTCACTTTCTCTCGCATCACTTAATATATCATCATTTTCTTTCTCATTATTTTTCTCTCTCGCCATTTCCTCTCTCATCATTTTTTATCTAATCACTTCTCTCTCATTTTTTTTTAGATCAATTTTTCTCTTCTCAATTTCTATTTCTTCAAATTTTATCTCCTTACTTTCTCACTTCTTATTTTTTATCATTTTTTCTTTTAAATTATTTTATCTTATTATTTATTATAAATTTTTAAAATATTTTTTTATTTGTAAATATATTTGTTAATTTTTTATTTAAGATTTAAAAAAATAATATTAAAAAATTGTTTTTGTAAAACATTAACCAAATTCAGTTTAATTTTTGAAAATTATAAAAACTGTTATGTGTTCTCATTTTTTTAGAATACAGTTTTGAGAAAAAAAAAAAGTTAAAAAATCCCTAATATCTGTATCACTTTTATCGTTTATTGTATTATTGGACACTTATAAATTCAGACCATTAAAGTAATGTGTTTCTTACCCTGAAATAGATGCGTAGCATGTTAGTGTTATTATTTGTTGAGTCCTTGATTGTAGTTGACCAGTGTTTGTTTGACCACGAATACTATAGCCGCCATTATGTTGTAACTACTGCCCGACCGCCCACCTTGTCGGTTTGTCCTCCATGCATGTGCTGTGCATTTTTTTAGTTAAAATCAAAAATGACTTTCTATCTTTGAATATTTGTAATTTCCTGTCTTTATAGTTTTAAATTTCGTACAAAACACAAATATCTCCAACTTATGGTATTGGAATAATTGTGAGATTTGGAAGGTTATTTTATTGTTCAGTGTGGATTTAACACACGCAAAGTATATGATTTGGTTATATACATAAATATATTTATATATTAGCAAATTCTTACACAGAATAATATGTGGTTCTAAATTTGCAGTTCACTCTTATCTCACAACTTTAATATAAATTATATTTATAACAAAAGTTTACAGTTATTTGTTGTATTATTAATAATTGTTCTTTTAAAGAGAATTTCGTTAATTAATGTTTTAAAAAAAATACCAAAACATAGAATTACGGATATATCATAAAATTATATCTTTAACAGACAAACTATTGTGTTTTAATTATATAGAATATGCTACAAGTATAGTTCAATAAGATATTCTTCTTCTAAATTTTAAGAGTAATGTTATTTGACATTTTAAGGAGTTCAACACCACATGAGATGACACTCTATAGTTGGTTAATGATCTATTATAATACTAATTAAATTAAAATACATGGAACGCGATATTGGATTGCACTAATAGTGGTAAGTCACCTCTTTGTGGTGGCCACTACTCACGCCCCTTAGCAACACACAAGTTTTAAATCATTATTTTTATTTAAATATGTTTCCGTATTGTTAGATAATACATATTTCAATGGAATAATAGAAACCAAACTTACAACGCTGTTGCGCAATCTTTCGTCAACTAAAATAAATAAGAGTGATTAAGCAAGAATTATCGTTCTTAAAGAAATAAATATGAACAAAGATTTTTATGTGGTTCAGTAGTTAAATCTACATGTTGACGTTGTTTTTCGTCAACTTAATTATGAAGAGCACTAAACAAGAATATAGAAAGAATAGAAGAATTCAAAGATTTTTACGTGGTTTAGCAGTTAAAATATGTCTACGTCCACGAGTCACTATTATTATGAATACTCTCTCAAAGCATCGAATGAAAGCAATTTGGCAAAGTTTCTCCAGTATAATTTTGTGAGTGAATACAAATGAATCAGTCCAGGCTATTTATAGACTTGGTCGTATGAATATATTCCCTCAATTCAAGGAAGTTACAATCAAGCATTCAAATTTAAAATAAATACATTAAATGCGTTAATTACATAATATCTCATTATAATAGGGATTTAATACACAGTAATAGCGAATCCCTATGAAATAGGGATTTTCTAACTGCCTTTCCGTGTGACAAACGCGTCATTGAGCTGAATCGTTGTGCTGACGCGGTTTCGAGACTGGCCAAGCTTCGAGCTCATCGTTCCTATAACATCCCAAATTCCATAATATGGCTTAGTGCCTAGATTAGGGAGCTAGGAGGGCAATAATTGGTTTAATGTGTTATTATGTGATTATATGCATGATTGTGTGCATTGTATTATTATATGGTTGTGTTTGCATGCATGCAGGGCCGTTTCTAATAAGAAGGGCATTTTCGTAATTTTGGCCAATTGATGGCATATTTATATATTTATGTGCATGTATGTGATATATGGGTGAGACCACATTATTATATGGATATATTTGAGTTACTCGGCACAAAGCGATCCTAGGAAGCAAGTTAGCGGTTTAGTCATAACGGGGTCAAATATCAGGTTCGGGGTGAGCTTAGGGATAATTTAGTACTTAGTACATTACCAGGAGTGAGAGGGTAATGGTAAATTATTTGGTAATTATTTGAGGATATTGGGAGTGACGCAGGAGTGACGGGAATTGTGAGATGTTGATTACGATTAACGGGACAATTGGCTAACGACGGGTTTGCCCTTGTGGCATAGGAAGGGAAGCTGTTGAACTTAAGAGTTGTTGACTTGCGAAATTGGCCAACGGTCGTATGTACAGTATATGACACCTTTTTAAAGAAATAAATAAAATAAATGACAGAGTACGATTATCTTAAATAAAAACACAGGAATTTTATAGTTGTTCAACCTTGTTCTGATGAATAGTAATAACCTAATCCACTTAGTCATTAGTATTGAATTACTCGACAATAGTACAAACTGATGAATTCACTCGTCAGAAATATTTTTCTCCCAAAATTCCAGAAAAAGAGATCCCCTGAAATGAAGCCCTGGGTCCTTTATTTATAGTGCCCAGGGGCTGTTACATGACCAGTAATATTGGGATCGTGGTTTGGCACATGATTATCAGGTAGTGGAGGTACGTGTCCAGCTCCCCATGATTATAAGATCGTGGGTCTTCTCGTTGTTTCTCTAGATCGTGGTGGATAATGCATGATAGAAACCTCTAGGAAGATGTTAAGTCTCTGTTGGCATATGAGACTTAGGTGCTAGGCCCGACGACCTGAGCTTGGGTGCTAGGCCTTTGACCTTTTGGGTGCTGGACCTACTGATCCTCTGGGTGCTAGGCCTATTGATCTCAGTTTGAACGAGAGTGAGTATTTCTCAGTGTACTTAAGGGTTTGGGCCGACCACCTGTAACGACCTCCTTTCTTAACATACATATATAGTGTAAAAACAAATTTTAACCTAAATATGACAATACTGAAATTCTGAATTTACAAAAAACTTTATTAAACAATACATAAATAATGTTTATAACCTCAAACCACATAATACTCACAACTAAATAAAAACTTTATCTTACATACAAATCTTAATACTTTTATAAATCATTTTCGTGGCGTTACTACACCTTAACGTAGAAATGAAAATGTATCCAACTGATAAATTGAAAAGCTTTATGTAAATTACAAAGTTCATGAAATACTTTTAAAGCTTTAAGTAAATGATAAAGTTCACAAAATACTTTTAATGAAATATAATAAAACCAAGTTTCTTGTTTATTTATAAAATAGCATAGCAGAACTCCACTCCCTTCAGGTCAGCCCCATATGTACAGTCATGTTGGCCCCACGTATACTCATCAACAATTTATATTTGGGGTCTCTTACCTACAATACAAAACATTATCTGATGAGCTAAGGCTCAGTAAGTAGAATAACTACCTCATATGCATTAAAATAAACATGCAACATGCTATGTATTTTCTTTCTTTCACTTTCCTTTCTTTTGGGCCCTAGAGGATGCTGTTGCCGGCATTACATAGGGAATCACATTCCCACCTGAACATAACATGATAATAGGGAATTTCTCCCTCATAAACATTCATTATATAGGGACGTACATCTCCCTCCTTACTTATTTGGGACTTAGGTCTCCCAAGCAGCACCTCTACTTTAACGCTTTCAGTAACTTGTCTGTGAACATTAAGCATGCTTATGCATAATAATTATAACATTCTTGAAAATAACTTATGCATAAGAACGTGGCAGGATAACATATAAAGCATATAAATGCACATAAGACACATAAAAGACTTGTATTGTAGATGAGGATTCTACTTACCTTGCGTCTTGATAAAACAATCGAAATTGTTAGCTTCCTGATAAAAACACAAACTATTAAATTACATAAAATCTACATTATGAAATGTTAGCTTAATATTGTTATTATCCCATTTTTTCTGTTTTAGTGCTTATTTTATGTCCAGGCGTATGGTCATACTATAGTTGTCCATGGCAAGATCCCGGTCTAAAAGTCGTGGTCATGGTCATACGGAAATGTCCAGGTCATAGTATCAGTCCATAATAATAGGGAATAAGGTCATATAATAAAATTCCAAATAGTCCAAAGTGTGACCATAGCCTATATAAGTTTAGTATTATAAAGATACATAAAAAAATAGTTTATATTTCAATTTTGGCATTTGTAAAATATGACGACATGGTAAAATAATCCATATATAAATTTTAGCATTTTAATGGCATAGTAAAGTAATCTATATAAATTTTGGCATTATAATGGCATGGTAACATAATCCATATATAAATTTGGCATTATAGTAAAATAATCTATATATAAATTTTTTTGGTATTATAACGGCATAGTAAAATAATCTACATATAACTTTTGGCATTATAACGGCATAGTAAAATAATCTATATATAAATTTTGGCATTATAACGGCATAGTAAATTAATCTATATATAAATTTTTGCATTATAACGGCATAGTAAAATAATCTATATATAACTTTTGGCATTATAACGACATAGTAAAATAATCTATACATATATAATAACTAAATAACTGAAAAGAAAGGCTCGGGAAGAGCTTACCTAAAAGGTTTTCGTAGGCTAGCGTTATGGACAGAACTTCGCCTAGATCTCCGAGGTTTAGAACTTTAGAAGGATGTTAAGAATATTTTTGGGTAGAGTAAGAGAAAGGAAATGAGGTTTTTGTGATTTCAAGATGAGTTTTGGAAGGGCTATTTATAGGAAAAACTTGGGATACTATTCTAATAAAATATTAAAAATAATAAGCATAGTGGAATAATAACATATTCAAAATATCAAGCATAGTAATTTGCTTAAGTCATCAATGTATCACTACTGCATCAACATGTGGAACCCATGGGGTGGACCCCGCTGTGGGACCCATTGGACCCTACTGTGGGACCCTTGCGGACCCCAGTGTGGGACCTACTATGAATAGTACCTGGTGAATAGTAAAAAATGAAAATTTCCCAATCTTCTTATATTACTTAGTCTAGCATTTTTGACTCACAAACTTTTCTGAAAAAGTTTCTCTAACACCCATAAATTAATTATTCCCACCTATTGGTTACTTCAACAACTTAGAATTGTTAAAATCCCATAATAGAAAACAACTACACCCCCAACGGTCATGAACACTATTCACCAACGGTCATAAACGGCTAGTTTTTGCCCTATAAATACTTGTTCCTTCAACCATTTATTTGCACAACTTCTTCATCTCTTAACCTTCTAGATAAAATTCATCATCAAAACATGAATTTCTCTTTATTTTTCATAACTTTAGTGATTGTTTGCTTGTATTTAGCATCATTCTATGGGTATTATACTAATGAAATGCCCATGAATGTTATAGTTGCATATTCATTAGTTATTCTTCCACTTTACTTAATAGCTCTAACATTCGGTTAGCATTGTAATGCACTCAAAAATGAATAAAAATATCTTCTCTTATCTTTCATAATTGTTATAATTTGTAAAAAGAAAATGGGAGTTACACCACCCTATGAAGAATAGGGTGGGTCGATCACCCAGGTGATTTCTTGAGCATGCCAGGCCGACCACCCTAGGGGTTGGGGTCAGCCCGACCACCCCTTGGGGTCCTTGGGCATACGGGGGCCGACCACCCCTATGGTAGGGGTTAGGCCAACCACTCTTTTGGACATATTTGGGCCGACCACCCCTGGGGTAGAGGTCAGACCGACCACCCCTGGGGTAGAGGTCAGACCGACCACCCCTAGGCCCCTTGGGCATGCTTAGGTCAACCTCCCTAGGGGTAGGGTCAGGCTGACCACCCTTAGGGAGCTTAGGCTTGGTCGACTTCCCCATAGGTCCTGGACCTATCTTTTGTGCCCGTCAGTCTTTTCTCAATACTTTGTCATTTTTCCCTGATTTGTGATGTCACGTGTCACATTCTCATTTGCCACGTCATCCTCGTATTTTTGGGGGATAACATTTGCCCCCCAAGTTTATTGCAATGTTTTAAACATTACGATAAACTTGATCCTGGCCCGAGAAACATACTGTAGCAGTACCTAAATAGTCAAGTCCTTCAGGACATTACATAGTACTTTTTTTTTAATTATCGATAATTTGCTCGGTATGAATTCTTTTAGGGACAATTAGAAATTCCTAAAAATAATTAGGTTTTTCAAGGAAATTAATTTCCTAAAAATCTAATATATTTTTCAAGGAAATTTGAAATCCTAAAAATATAACATATTTTTCAAGGAGTTTTGAAAGTCCTAAAAATATAATATATTTTTCAAGGATATTAATTCCTAAAAATAAAAAATATTTTTCAAGGAGTTTTAATTCCTATTAATATAAGATAGTTTTTCAAGGAATTTTAAATTCCTAAAAATATAGATATTTTTCAAGGAGTTTAAATTTTAACCATATTAGATATTTTTCAAGAAAATTTGAATCCATAAACATATCTTGTCTGCCTGAGAGGTTATTAGTAGGTCTTCTCTTCTCATTCCTGCTCCATGCGCCACTTTCAAATAGGATCCAAGTTTGATTTTTCCAGTTCCTCATCAAACTCAGAACTTTTGTAAGTACTTTCTTCTAATCCTCACATCATTTAATTTAAATGTGCTTAGATTTACAATAAATACTTTGAGTTTTTGAGGAATTTTCATCTGAATCTTCTTGTTTTGGTGTATCTTGATCCAAAATAATCAACTTAATTGAATCAAGATCTTTATGGAAAATGGCGATTTCCAGGGATATAAACCCTATGGGCGATTTCCAAGGATAGGAACTGGGTTAGGCCGAGCACCTTCAGGGCTCCTCCTTGTGCGATTTTTCAGGTATAAGAATAGGGTTAGGCCGAGCACCTTCAAGGCTCCTCCTTGTAATATTTTCAGGTATAGGAATAGGGTTAGGCCGACCACCTTAGAGCTTGGTGAGCTGAGCACTTCCTTTCCCTCCCTTAGGCAATTTCCAGACCTAGAATTAGGGCTAGGCCGACCACCCATAGAGCTTTATGGGCTGAGTACTCCCTTTCCCTCCCTTAGGTGATTTCCAAGCCTAGAATTAGGGCTAGGTCGACCACCTTAGGGATTCATGGGTTGAGTACTCCCTTTCCCTCCCTTAGGCGATTTCTAGGCTTAGAATTAGGGCTAGGCCGACCACCTTAGGGATTCATGGGTTGAGTACTCCCTTTCCCTCCCTCCTCTTGCCTTAAGCGATTTTCAGGGATTCAGGGTGGTCGGCCCAAGCATAAGCCGACCACCTTGGACCGTAAAAATAATTTTTTCACCTCAATTGACTCCCTTGGGGGCCTTCCTTGTTCTGTAAAAATTAATTTTTCTAGAGACTTGAACGATCCTCTGGCACCTTTCTGAGGCTTGTATGTGGTCAGCCTAAGGTGGTAGGTCGAACACCTATACCTTATTTTAAATGCTTCCTAATTTGATGGATTCATGGTGGTCGACCCAGGCTAAGGCTCATTAGGTCGACACCCTATATAGAATTTATCTTGATTTCTTCATTTTTACCCTTTAGTTCATGGCTATGCCCCCAGTTATTGGCTTCATTATGCTCATTTACTAATCTTAATCTTCATTTTTCTTTTGCTGTAGATGTCCAGCTCCTCTTCATCAGACAAGTTAGCAAGTGAGTGTGCTCCTCAGGAGTTCTTTGAAAGGGTGAAAAGAATTCTCCCTCGCTCTGCTCTATATTTGATCAGTGAGGAGGATTTCTTAAAGAGGTACTGTCCAATGGCGAGAGTATAACAGACAACTCGGAAACCCTCTGAAGATGATCTTTAAATTGCCAGGCATATCACTCAAGGCTCTTTGCCTGGCTCTTCTCAGATTTCTTCTCAGCACAGTATTTTCCGCAGCTCCCAGAGCACCCAAGGCACATTCTATAAGGTGCTCTAGACACTGACTCCGTCCCCGGTGCCAGTTCTATCACAAACTCAATTTCTCTGTGTGGTGGTAACTCTGGAAAATCTTCTACTGGAAACACATCCAGGAATTCATAGACTAATATGGTCTCTTCTGGTCTCACTGGCACGACCTGAGTGGTGTCAACCACACTGGCTAAGAATCCAATGCAACTTCCTTACAATATATCTCTAGCACTCAAAACATAAATCATAGGTATACGAGGTCCATGCACAGTACCAACAAACACAAAAGGATCCTTGCCTTCAGGCTCAAAGGTGACCATCTTCCTTCTGCAATCATTGGTTGCCCCATACTTCACTAACCAATCCATTGTTAGGAACGAGTTTCCTAATACGCAGCGGAAAGGTGGTGTGGTTGGCCCAGTGTACAACAAAAATTTTGTAACATATTTAAACTACCTTTAAATATGCGGATCCATTAATATACATACATTAATCATAAGCAAGATAGTGATAGAAATCATACCTCTTGAAGCCTATCAAGTGTCCTTGCTATCTTCTCGTATTTAGAACGATCTTCCTATCCAAACCGCTCCACGTACTCACACCAAGATCTTCCAAAGCGTTCTCTACACCTCAAGAAATGTGTGGGCACTTAGAGAATGAAGGATAGTTTATTTGTGATTCTACTTGATGTACTCAACACATGAGATCAAGAGAATAGGCCTGAGAATTGGTTCTTTATTTTCAGGGAGAGAAAACTATCGTTCTATTTTCACAGAGCGAATATTCAGAGTAGTCTCACTCTCTTCACTTATCTTTTCTGAATAATTTTCTGATCAGTCATACTTAACAGAAAAAATTCAAAATTTAAAAATTAAATCTGTAACCATTTTACAATTTAATTTTTAATTAATTAATTATTACATTAATGAAAAAAATCCAAAAACCAATTTTCGAATTATCCATTAATTAATTAATTAAATAAATAAAATTGAAAATCTCATCCCTAAAAAACACTGGTGCTACACGCCACACACAGTCCTGGATTGTGTGTGAACGTGTAGCTTCCTAATTTCTAGGGATATTTGTTTTTCAAATTTTATTTAATTATTTATTCAAATTTCTTTGTCAGATAAGATCTAACAACCTGATAACTAATTCAAATTAATTATCTTTTTAATTAATTATCAAATATAATTAATTATTTGAATAAATATTAATCTTTTAAATTCAAATCCAATTTGAACTTATCAGATTATTTTCTCCCACTCAAATAAAGATATTTAATTAATTCTACTAATTAATTAAACCCAAATTTTCGAAATTAAATATTTAATTTATTATAATTTCAAAAAAATTATAATTAATTAATTATTTAATTAAATTTCGAAAATTAATTTAATTATTTAATATAATTTCGAAAATTATATAATAATTAAATATTAATTAATTTGGTTAACTATAACTAATTTGTAATTAATTAATTAATCACCATTATCATATAATTGCATATTTGGCCTGAAGAACAAATTTCTTCCTCAACATGTCTTTAAACTATTTTCCCTTCATATCAACTCTTACCTTGAACAGTGTTGATAGAGCCGTTATGGGGACCTATGGACCTATAATTCCAAGCTCCAATAAATTTGAGATTATTAATTAAACTCTTTAATTAAATAATCTTAATTTATTAATCTCATGATTATTCCACTATAAATATGAGACTGCACTCTTGTAATTATAAACATTTCATTTACTGAGTACTTTATAATCATAAAGCGTTCATTGATTTAATCATTGCATACAACTTGACCCTCTAATAATGATTCATAATTAATCGGGAATGAAATTACCGTTTTACCCTTTTAATTATGTCTTATTTCCTTAAGTACCATTGACTCTACTAGTGAAGGTTAATTCATAACTAAATTATGAATTTGAGCTCAATAACCTTTCAGTCCCAAAAGTCAACCCTTAAGAGAACCATCATTCAATCTCTTGCGAGAAGGTATAGATTCCATATCTGTATACTATGTCCCCAGCCATCTATATTAATGAGTTCCTAAAACAAAAGTTTTTAGCCTGATCATTCTGACAGACCCTAACAAGTGAATCAAAGAACTCATATAACATAAACAGGAGTTCATAGTAACCTCAGGATTAAGATCTATTTGTATATGATCATCAGTTGATATATTTAATTAATACTTCGAAACGGTATTTAACTAAGTATTAATAAACATATCTAGTCCAGTTCTATATATTCTCTAATATATAAAGCACCTCCACTAAAGTGTCCTACCACACTAGTGATCCGGATCTAGATCACGTGTATTCATAATACTAGTGGACCGTACTTGCAGTAATTAATCTAAAGATTCCATATCTGTATTTTACTGCGAACTATTCAAGTTCATTTATCTCAAACACAATCCTCTCGTACTAATACGTGTTTGAGATTACATTCATGAACTTAGGAATTTTCCTGATATTTACATAATATTATCATAGAATAATATAGTCCATAAAATATATGCATAACAAATTCAATTTATTTATTTATTTCATAAAAACAATGTCTACTACATATGCTTTCAGGGCACATCTCCAACATCCATACCCAGAATCATGTCGAAGTCAATCATAACTAACTCTATCAAATCCACTGACAACTCTCTGTCCTCCATTAACACTGGCAAAGATCTGACCCATCTCCTGGATACCACTAACTCCCCAGTGGGTAATAAAGTTCCAAACCCCACAACATAATAATCACATGGTTTACACAATCTATCAATAATTCTACTAGCAACAAAAGAATGTGTAGCACCAGAATCAATCAAAACATTATAAGGGGTTCCAGCACTAAGAAGCTGACCTGTAACTATTGAGGGTGAAGCCTCAGACTCTGCTTGTGTCAACGCAAACACTCGAGCTGGGGCCGAGCTGTTCACTTTTCTGGGTTCTTCCTTTCTTGCCTTAGGGCAATCTTTCTTGAGATGACCCACTACTCCACATAAAAAAGCAGGCCCTTGCCCTACACACTCCCAAATGATGCCTCTTGCATCTAGGGCATTCGAGATAGGTCTTCCAGGCCTCACTACCACTCTGGTAGCCCATTGAAATACCACAGGGTCGCCTGTCAGGACCTGGAGTAGGGAACGTGTCAGGAACCTTCCTCTTCTGATCACTGGGGCCTCCACCCCTACCAGAACCCAAAAATGGAGAACCTGTTCTCCTGAACTCCTTTCTGGCTGCATTGTATCGCCAGATCTTGTTCTCTGCACTCTCCGTTGTGAGTGCCTTCTCAACAACCTGTGCATAGGTAGTAACCCCTGCCACAGTGGTAATGCGAACATCTCGGGCTAATATAGGCTGTAGCCCCTGGAGAAACCTCTCCCTTCTGGTCCCGTCAGTGGGTACTAGCTCCATGGAAAACTTTGCCAATCAATCAAACTTCAGGGCATACTCAGTCACTGATAAACTCCCCTTAAGTAACCTGATAAACTCCTCAGCTTTCGCCACCCTGATGACATCATTATAGTACTTCTTGTTGAACAGAGTTTGAAACTCTTCCCAACTCAGGGCATTAAAGTTACCAGTTTGGGATATAACTTCCCACCAAATTCGGGCATCTTCCCAGAACATATACGTAGCACAGGCCACCCTCTCATTACCAGTCACCCTCATGAAGTCTAGGATGGTGGTAATCATGCGCATCCATTGTTCTGCTTTTGCAGGATTTGCACTGCCCTTAAATACTGGAGGCTGCTGCTTTCTGAACCTTTCATAGAGAGGCTCCCATTTGTTACCAACCTTTGGCAGCTGCTCAGCTGCTGGCACCAATACAGAAGGTGCCTCAAGTGCACTGGCTACTGCAAGAACCTGCTGTTGTCTCAGGAGGCGGAGTTTTTCTCCCTGCCTCAATACTGTAGCCTGCAACTCATTAAATAACTGTTGCCAGTTCTCAGGAGCTGGCTGTTGAATTTGACTCTGGTCATTCTCTTGACCCTGATTATTATTCTAGCCTTGATCACTCTGGCCAGTTGATGAATCTGTTTGTCTTCGAATCATTCTTATCAACTTAAACCTTGCTGCAATAGTCAATATGGCCAGTCAGGTAGTGATAACTAAACCTCTTGCCGCCTCACGGTCCAAGAACAAGCAGATAATTATCATATACCACAGTTATGCAAATATTGGATACATGATCATTTAGCATTTAACATGTATCAAATAATAGTTCACAATGAACAATACTTATTAAGTATGGTCTGGCAATATCAGTACTAATAAGCACTTTCTTGCTGATAATGCAGTATTCAAGGCACAACCTTATCAATGTATTTCATGTAGACAGGTAAAGAATTTATAATATATTTAAGCAGTTAAATATACAACCACATAAATAGTTACCAAACCATGAGTTGAGCTTGACTTCAGTGACGAGTGTACATGCCCAGCCAGTCTACAGGAACCCTAAACCTTGGCATGCTCTGATACCAAGTTGTAATGCCCTAGTTACTCCAAGACAGTTACTGTGAACTTTGAACCGTGCTTAACTCTCTAATCGAGTTTTTTGGTTATAAATGTGGATCTAGGTGTTAATAATAGGTTAAGGTAAAAAACCAATCAATATATTTTATTTAAAACATAAAACTATTCATGGGCCCTTAAAATCGTTTACAAGTTATTTACAATACAAAACGGTCATTACAGTTTGAAATTTACAACCCGCTGACCTAAGCGGCAAAAATATGGTAAACCCCCCAGTTCCTCCGAGAAACTCCTTGGCCGTGGTGGTTAAGCGGCCGCATATGTACACATCGCCACCTAAGCTCTCCACTAAAGGCTGAGTGAGCTTTTCTTTCCTTCTACCTGCACGACATAACACCCATGAGCCAAAGCCCAGCAAGAAAACTCAATATTGCATGTATATAATCTCAAATGATGATCGTAATAATCATCCAGGACTTATAGCCCCAAACAGAGGAGTGACAGTTGTAAAAGTCACTAATGTGGGTTCCACACCTTTTACAAATGAGTGATCGAGTCACTAGCTTAAACAGGTTAAGAGACTGATGAGCGAGTCACCAATGTCAACCAAATGAGTGACCATGGAGTCACCCGTGTGGGTTCCGTACCCTTAGCCATGTGACGATACGGTCACCTGGGCCTTCTGGCCCTGGCTCTAAGTAACTAGTCATAGAACTAAGCAAGCGCTTTTAGTTTTCATCGAACTTGGGGTCGGTCCGGCATTAATGCTCATGATGAGTCATTCAATATTGATGTTGATTAGATCCAATCTTTAGCGACTCTACGTTCATGACGCTTATGCCACTCCTGACTCATAGGTCAGTAACACACGACCAGTGCTCAATACTGTTGTTGAACTTGACTAGTAAGTCACAGCTTCACAGACGGATCTGACACCATTGCTGATTCTGACTAGTAAGTCAGTGTCATTCACAAGTAAGCAAGATTTGCTAAGCATTTGATATGCAATCAATGTCCACATTTAAACACTCAACATGCCTCAATAATAACCACACATGTCATATATGGGCTGCGGTTTTCCTACCTCTGGTTCGAGCGAGAAATAGTAAAAGAACGACCCTTGAGAACGATCGACCTTTTGATTCCTTAGCGGTTACCTAGCCACAACCAATTATAATCTCCATTAATGAAAATCAACAATGAGAGGGTCTTGACCTAAACCTCACTCTCGGGACCCCGAATTGTACCCAAATGGTGAGTAGATTCGATCCCAAGTCTTAAGGATTGAAACCCCGAGCCAAAAACCCTTAAAAGTGCCCAAAACCAAAATCTGATGAAGCCAAGTCAGCAAGAATTCCTCCATGAGTAATGCTGTAGCGGCCACTTGTGGGCGCTGTAGCGTTACACACAGCCTGAAATGGCCCTGAAGCTTTCCCCTTCGACTCCACCATTTCCAACCTGAACCAAAAGATTCCAAACCTCATTTTAAGTCCCAATTGAACCCAAAAACCATCTACACATGTCCTAGGCATCACAACCCAAGTAACCCTAGCCAAAATCTCCCATCAATTCCCTTTAACCAATCTAGAAAACCAAACTGAAAACCAAACCAAAAACAGGGAAAACCAGAGTTTTAATGGCTAGAACCTCACCTCAAGCTCAGTTTAGGATCCTCTTCAATGGTGGAAAACAATCCTAAGCCCTCAATATCCACATCCTTAGCTTGAATCCCCAAGAAAAGCTCTAAAAATCCGAAAGAAAAATGAGAGAAAAGGAGGTATTGGAGAGATGAGATATGCTCTATTTTTGATAACCTTCTACAGCCTTCAATGGCTTAAATATATCTAGGGGTGAAAAGACTAAATTTCCCCTAGGTCATTTAAAGTTTTCTAAAGGCTCCCAAGGGTAAAATCATCATTTCCTGCCTATTTCGTTAATCATAATTAACACCCTCCAATTCCCATTATTCTCGATATTCTATAATACCAATAATTCATATCTTGGTACCCTTTAACTCCCGGCAACGCTCTAATCACCAAAATACCCCAAGACTCACACCAGCCCCAAAGTTAATCCCGTTATGACCAAACCGCTAACCTGCACTCAAAGATCGTCTCATGTCGAATAGCTCGAACAAATCCACATTATAATGTGGCCTCAACAATAGATCACCGACATGCATACAAATATACAATTACGCCCTCAACAAGCCAAATTACCAAAATACCCCTGTGATGAAATGTGGACCCACATGGATGCATTTAACATCATATTATAGTATAATCCACATAATACATGCATATAATAATTTAATGGCGTAATAAATCAATTATGGCCCTCCCGGCCTATTAATCCAACCATTAAACCGCATTAGGGATTTTGGGGCATTACACAATGTGCTTGATTTCTGTATGGATATTATTAAGAATTGTATGATAGGGTTGGAATTTTATCAAATACCCTAGTGATCGTTAGTGATATCTACCTTAGGGCAACCCTTTACTGGGCTTAGTATATTTGTGTGCAAGGCTATTCTTACTAAGCATTTTCGCTTATGTATTTGTTTCATGTTATAGGTAAGTGCAAAAGAAAAGTGGAGCAGTGAGCGTCGGATTCTGCTTGTGGATATGTACATATGGCCTAACCTGGGGAGGTTTTTGATGGAACACCATTTTGAAAAGAAACGTTGGGAACATGTTATTTCTTTTATGACATTTATTTTGCTTTAACTCTGAAAAAGAAAAGTTGTAATTTTGTTTGCTAAAACTAAAAGTGTGCGCACACGATCTTTTTAAAAGTTTTTTATATGGATTTTTAGTACAATGAATTAGAGTAAAAGTTTAGATTTCCGCATGTTTTGGTTTTGTATGCTTTGAAGGTCGTAACACATTTGATCCTAACCTAGAAGAATCACAAGCTTTTTGACCCGCAAGCAGAACATCATCCAAAACCATAGATCTATGATTAAGCATTTTGACACCTTCCACAATTTGATCAACTTCATTAGACAAGCGTTTGATTTCAGAATCTTTAGCAACAAAATCAATTTCATATTTTTTAACAAGAGAGTCAAGTTCTTCATTTATCTTCTTGAGAACTTTGTTATTTTTTTTCATCAAATGATTATCTTAACACACTTTCAACCATTGATCATACATGATTTTGTATGATTCTTTCAAGGAATCCTCATCCAAATGGGATATTTGATCACCATGGGAACCCTCATCTATTGAAATATTATTATTTAAACAAACAAGGTTCTCATTCACTTGCACAGAAAGAGGTAAGTAAGAAAAAACAGAAGTTAAGGCAAGATTAGAATTTTCTTCCTCATCACTACTTTCAAAGTCCTAGTCACTCCAAGTGGCTGCCATGACCTTCTTATTTTTCTTCAAGGTATTGGCACATTCAGAATGAATATGTCCAAAACCTTCACACTCCCTGCATTGAATACCTTTTTTATTAGTAGATTCAAAAGTTTTGGAAAAATTATTCCCTTTGGAGGATTTAGACATGTTTTTCTTGTTACCAATATTTTTCATAAACTTCTTAAAGTTTTTTTATAACAAGAACATTTCATCATCATCTTCCTCATCCGATCTTTCCATTTTATCTTTGGAAGATTTCAAGGCAATCGATTTCTCCATCACAGCAATTGGTTTCTCTTGCTGGCGGATCTTTTGATTAAGTTCAAAAGTTTGAAGGGATCCCATCAATTTCTCAACTTTCAAGGTGTCAAGGTTCTTTATCTCATCAATGGTTGTGATCTTGGATTGAAACCTGCCAACAAGAGATCTAACAATTTCCCTAACCAAAATAGAGTCAGGCAACTTTTCTCCTAAAGCAAAATATTCATTAGCAATGTCAAACAATTCTTCATAAAACTCAGTGAGGGTTTCTTTTTCAAACATGCGAAGGTTTTCAAATCTTGTGGTCAACATTACAAGCGTAGATCGCGTAACATTAGCAGTTCCCTTCAAATTGAGTTTGAAGGATTTCCCAAGCATCTTTTGCAGATTCACAAGATGAAAAAAAAATTATATAACTCTCACCAACACCATTAAAAATTTCATGTAAAGCTTTATTATTATAAATAGACAATTTATCTTCTTCATTAGACCATTCAAGTTCATATTTTACCTATGTCTTACCGATTTTGAATATGTCTTGACAGTTGGTGTCCAACTGATCAATATTGATCTCTAAATCCTCTCATCAAGGGATTTGATAAAAGCTTTCATCATTACTTTCTAGTATGGATAGTTTGTATCATTCAACAATGGAGGGCGAGTTATAAATCCACCTTCTACAAAGAAAGACATTTACCAAGAAACAAAACAAACGGAGAACCACAAAATCTCACTAAGAGTTTAGTGACATGCTCTGATACCAATTGAAATTCGGTTTTAAGTATTTGCCAAATTAATTAAATCATGTGAATTAATTAATGTGCGGAATGGTAATTAAATGTTGAAACAGATTTTAGATCTGTCGGGACAGAATAAGAACTTGTCACAACAGAAACTTAACACAATAAAAAGACAGTGCAAAATCCATAAAGAACACAATGGATTTTTACAAGGTTCAGAAACCATTTCGGATAACCTACTCCTTGGGGCCACGCCCAGAGAATAAACCAATTAGTAAAGAAATAATGTGTACAAAAGCATTGACTTAAACAATGTAAGACTCCATCTTAAACTATTGCGCAATCTTGTTGTACTCTTCTCTACGAATCTAGTTTTGTATGAAACCCTGATTCTCTTGAAATCCCTTCAAAGAATAGTGAGTGCTCTCTTCTTCCCGAAGTGAGACTTTGATGAAATCTTCTCCCGAAGATACTTAGAAACACGTTCACAAGAGATACCACCTATTTATAAGGAACAAGATAGATATGTGGACAAATACACTCAACACACATAAAGATTAAGGTAAACAACTTAATCCATACAATGAAACACTCCTAAAAAATAACAACAAGTGTTTACAAAATACAGAATGGAGGAGGTGATTTTTCCAAAGGCCTTGGCAAGGTATTTATAGGTGAAGAAATCATCCAAGGCCGACTCTCTCTGAGATCTTGTAATCAATACAAGAATATTTGCAAATTTCTTTGATTTAGAAAATCTACGAACCAGATTAATTTTGTGTCGACAGAAAAGAAAACTACTGAGTTAGCAACGACATCAGACTTATCTGGCATAATGAACTTGGTCATTTCTTTTGACCATGTTCATTTTCAAAAACATTCTTATTCCTGGATGAACATAATCCCTGAAAATATTCTCACAAGATAATTTAAATACATTATTTTACCAATAGAGATTATTTGTGATAAATATGGTAAAACTATTGTATTCACACTAAAACCAGCTGAATCAAGTGACAATTACATCATGAATCAATAAGGATATGCCACTGATTTTTCTCAATTACTTTAAAATATTTGTCTAAAATAAAGTTAGCCAATAAAGATTTTTACATTATATATCATGTATGTTTCAATTGCCTATAGCCATCAATGTTTAACTCAACTCTACTCAACTCAACCAGAGTTCAATTATGTCTTTGTTGAAGGGAAATTTTAGGGTATATGATGTCTAATATGAGTTAATTTTAAAAAAAAATGTCTCCATAATTTAACATCCCAAAAATATGACATTCTCTTATTTTTGGACAAAAATACCCTTGTCATTCAAATCACCTTCCCTTTCTCTAATGTCTCTCTCTCTCTCTCTCTCTCTCTCTTGGACGTCTCTCTCTCATAGTAGCAACAACACCACCACCACCTCCCCCACGGCAGCAAGCTCTCTTTCATTCTCACAAACCGTCTCTTTCTCTCATTTCTCATCCTCTCTACTCACGACCATATGAAAATAAAGAGAAAAAAGAAACCCACAACCATTGAAACACCCATGATTTTTTGTGTGTTCTAAATCAAAACGTTAAGACTTTAAACATTCTAAATGTGTAGATCTCAAAAAAAGACTAAGATTAAATAAAATATCAACTAAAACTAACATCTAAGTAAAAAGTTATGCCTCACCAAAATTTTCGTCAAATTTTAGAGCAGAGCATCGCTATTTCATCGCAAATGTATGATTTTGGGCCATAAAAATTAAGTTTACATGTATGCATCGCATTTTCATCGCTACAGCATCGCAAAAGAAGCATCGGTGTAGCATCGTCAGAGCATCGCTACAGAATCGTTGGAGCATCGCTAGAGCATTATTTTTACCTTAGAAATCATAGAAATATTGGAGCATGGCTAAAGAAGCGTCTTTGGAGATCGTAGCTGGAGCATCATTTTTTCTTTAGAAATCATAGAAAAATGGGAGCATCGCTACAACATTGTTGGAGCATCGTCGAAACATCATAACAGCATCGCTAAAGCATAATTTGTTTCTTTAGAAATCCTAGAAAAATTGGAGAATTGCAAAAGCATCCCTGAAGCGTCATTTTTTCCTTAGAAATCATAGGAAAATTGGAGCATCACTACAGAAGCATCGTTGGAGCATCGTTGAAACATAGTTGGAACATCGCTAAAGCATCGTTGGAGCGTTGCTAAAGAAATATTGCTGGAGCATCACTATAGCATCGTTTGGTTTAAAATTCTATAGATTTTTATAGTTTTAGATCTGGGAAAAAAAATCGATCAAACCCAATAAATCATGCATAGATGTCTTAGAAACCTTTAAATATAGTATATTAAGTGAATATTCTTGGGAGTTTAAGTTGTTGTTTTAAACTTGAATCATTAAAACATAAAAAATAAAGATAAAAATAGATTAGTTCTTGGTAGGGTGCTTCAATTGTGATGGGAGGTGACGACAACAATGGCGAGTGTTAAGTGATGATATATTTGTATTATATTTTTGTATTCTTTTCTTATTGTGGCTCACACGTGTATAGTCTTTCTTTCTTTATCTGTACATATATATATATTCTTTGTACCAATATTCCAAGATTAATATAACAGAATACAATTCACAATCACACTATTCTCTCTTCTCTCTCTTACTTTGTTCATGGTATCAGAGCCAGGTGATGGGAGGTGACGACAATAATGGCGAGGACAATGTTAAGAATGGTGGCAGAGTTGAAGTGGAGCTCTGCCGTTGTAGGGAGGTGGTAGTGGTGGTGCCATCGTATAATAGAGAAATAGAGAGAGGTTGAGAGAGATAGAGAGAAGGTTAGTAATGAGAGAGTTAATTGTGTCTAAATTTACAAGATAAATCGCTCCGGATTGGGCATGGTGCCCTTAACTAAAACTAGATGAAAGTGGAGGACCAACACTAACACAATACATAGACTCAACATACAGAAACATAGATGGACCAAGTACAGTAGACCTTGCATTCAAAACTACGAAAGCAAATAAAACAAACCACACCGACAATAGAAAAATAAACCTACACGAAGACAGTAAACCAAACACTAGCCTCATCCTTAGCACCGTAATCAGGAGGCAAGAATCATGAGGATGGAGGGCCTCGTAGTCATTGAATATATCAGCTTGCCATGTGCTCCAATCCAGTATCCCTGTAAGAGTTGACTACTATGTGCAAACTTGGCGACATTATGTGCCACAAAGTTCACTTCCCTCGGAATTTTCAAGACTTCCCACGACTCAAATTGCTTGTAGAAAAGGTGTGGAAGTCCTCCCTGCATGTTTCTAACGCCAAAGCTTGGCAAGGACGTGTTGAATTGATTGAATTCCCTGCACGAAATTTCCCTTGATGAATATGCACGAGTGCATGACCAATATATTTATAGCAGGAACCAACATCAGTGGTCTTTGCAGGGCTTATTGCATCAGTGATTTTTGGAGTAATATTTTTAAATAATTAATTTTATAGATAAATTAATTCTTATATGATAAATTATAAATATCATGACAAACTAAATATAATTTGAACCCTGTTATTAATTATATCAATTTATATATATGTAAATCTTAAAATTGGCAAATTTTATAGAAATATTTTTTTATTTAAAAGATAATTTTACTTTTCCTATTATTGTGATTTTCAGAATATTACTTTTCCATTATTGTGATTTTTGGAATATTATTGGCTGGAATTAGTTTGTAAGGTTTTCATATTATTCCTTATTTAGCTTAATTTTATCACAAAATGATTATAAAGGGAAGTTGTATCTTCATTATATAAAACAAATATTATGTACTTACTCAAAATCAATTCTGTAATATTTGTCTTTTATTTTTCGTGCATCTCAAGGTAATAAACTTCAGGAAACTGAATCTTTGAAATAATTAATTGTTATTTCTATGTTGAGAAATTTGATCTGATACATATATTAGCTGTCCCCACCAAATTCGTCTCTGTCGGATTCGAATCTTCTAAAAATGGCAATTCTTGATCAATAAAGAATATCTTCAAATATTCTTGCTTTAATTAAGAGATTATTTCTCAGCCTTTCTGAGCACGAAAATGACTCTATAAATAGGCTTCTAAGGCCTTGAGAAAAAGCGAACTCGTTGGTGCATAGTTTGTGAGTGAATTGTAATATTTGTGAGATCTCCTTATTTGTATTCAAGATCATAGTATTCACGTGATCTTGTAGTAAAATGAGTGTTTAGATTTTGTGGTGAGTTTATACCACGTTCATGAGTGAATACATGTTGTAATTTGAACACAAATTTTATAGTCTTCGGGAGAGGATTTTTACAAGCCTTGTGTCGGGAGGATGCAAGCATTCGTCGACCATTGAAGGGAGTTTAAGTGGTTGAGCGTTTCAATCGGAATCAGATTAGTGAAGAGAAGTACAACAAAATTGCGGCAAATCTCAAGAGAGAGTCTTGTTTTGTTTAAGTCAATATTTTGTACTTGTGATTCTTTATTAATTGGTTTTATTCTCTAGGAATGGCCCCAAGGAGTAGGTTATCCGAAAGAGTTTCTGAATCTTGTAAAAATTCATTGTGTTCTTTATTATTTTTGCACTGTCTTTTTATTGTGTTCAGTTTCTGTCTTGACAAGTTCGGATTCTGTCCCGATAGATCTGAAATCTGTTTCAACATTTAATTACCATTCCGCACCTTAATTAATTCACATGATTTAATTAATTTGGTAATTACTAAAAACGAAATTTCAATATATATATTTAAAACATAAATAAACCCTTTTTCATCTGCTTTCAATGCACCAGGAAAAGTCATATTCTTTCCGTAAGCTTTTAGAAAGGGGAAATTTAACTTTTGATGCATATAAGGGGATCGAATGACAAAATAATACCAAGCTTAAAAAACATCATATTTTTATGCTAGTATTTTCCTGAATTCCCAACATGCCCCTGAAATAAGTTTCCCTATCTTTTTTCTCAGTCTTCGCTCTTTATCTCTTCGTTTTTCCTCTCTATCTCTCAAACTCTCATACACAAAAAAAAAGCCAGGCACCATTATCTTAATGTATACTAATTTTCGAGCTCAATTTGGATTTCGGATCTAGGGGCAAGTTGTGAGTAATTTCAAGTCAAGAAACTTCATTTTGGATTTCGAATCTAGGGGAAAAAATCGTATGGGTAAGTATATATTTATTATATGTAGTGAGGAAACTTGTCTGTCTACATTACTTGTCTTATTTCGAACAGATCTGTGTATGCCTTCATGTTTTATTGCAATTTTTCACCGTCAGAATGAATTTTGGATACTTCATGCGTTTTTTTTCTGAATTTTTTGCCTGCCTCGATGAGTTTCGATGAAACTCGATAGGTCTCGATGTGTTGCATGCATGCTGGCTCGATGGACCTCGACGTGCCTCAATAGTGTTAGGATGTTAATACCTCGATGGTCCTCGATGGTCCTCGACTGTACTCGATAGGTGTATAAGAATTTAATTGGATTGTTTGCCTCGATAGTCCTCGACTGTACTCGATAGGTGTATAAGAATTTTATTTGATTGTTTGCCTCGATAGTCCTTGACTGTACTCGATAAAACTTGATAGATGTATAAGAATTTAATTGGATTGTTTGCCTCAATAGGCCTCGATTGCCCTCGATATATAGAAATCGATATTTTGTTGTTTTATGTTGTAGTTTAACTTTTTGACCTTTTTTTTTTGTTTTTTTTGTTGCAGATTCGACTGTTTATATATTTGTTGCATTCAATGGTGTTTGGGAACTCGAAAATAGGGATCGAATTTTCAGAGATGCTGAAAATCAAGTTCTGGCCGTGGAGAAGGGTGTGGCGTATGAGCAACTGCTTGACATTTTGTACGATGAGCTTGAAGTGGATAAATGTGTGCATGACTTAAAAATTGAGGTCTCGTACACATGCCTATCACAATCCGTCAAACCTACCGTTATAAAAAATGATAGGCATGTGCGTGCATTCATTGGGTTAGCATCGAAATCTATAGAGAAGCTCATTCCTCTATGTATGACATTGATTAAGTAGGGAGGTATAAAAAATGCATCGGCTTCTGCCAGCATTAATAAAGAAGTTCGATTTGAAGATAATATTTCTCCTCCATGTCATGGTTTCAAAGGAACTCAAGGTGACGTTGGAACATGTGTTTCCGAGACAAATCCAGACGTCATAGTCCATGATGATATCCTGGTTAGAGATCCGCCATTTGTGCATGACACGGTGGAGTATGATCCATATGGCTACGATCCTTATGTCAACGACCATCCTGTTGCTGATGCAACAGATCTTGGTGGGCCAGATGTTAGGGCAGATTTTCCAACACAGAGTTCAAATGTTATGGTAGATGAGGAGCGCAGAATAGAAGATCGACAAACACTTAGGACCAGCAGTAGTCATCCAGGTCCAAGTAGAACCGATGATAGTTTTAGATGGAGTTCTCCATTGGACTTAGGTGAAGATCGTAGAATATGGAGTGCTCCCATGTTCACCAAAGAGGATATAGAGGCCTCACATCAACATCATTCCTCAACCAGCAAAGCTTCAGGAGAATTGCACCTTGGGAAGTTCTTTCAGAACAAGCTTGAATTGAAAACCAAAGCATCCATATTTGCGATGAAGAATAATTTTGAGTTTATGGTGAAGAAATCTGGGACTGATGTGTGGTACATTACCTGCAAGGATCCTGATTGTGGTTGGAGATTGAGGGGTAAAAAAAAATGCGATCTGAAATGTTTGAGATTACTGTATACAACAAAGTACACACTTGCTCACAAGAAATTCGAGATAAGGACCACCGTCAAGCATCACCGTGGGTTGTTGGGCACCTAATCAAGAGGAAATTTGCTACCGATGGTACTCGGTACATGGCAAACAACATAAGGGAGGACATGAAGCACCATTTTGGGGTCGAAATGAGCTATGAGAAGGCGTGGAGATGTATAGAAAAGGCTCTTATGTATGTCAGAGGGACACCTGAGGAATCATACTCCAAGTTACCTGGATACCTGTGTCAGTTGGAGCATAAGAACCCAAGTACAATTACTTATTTTGTAGCAGAAGATGGTCGTTTCTTGTATTGCTTCTTTTCCCTCGGTGTTTCTAGGTGTGGTTTCCAGTACTGTCAGAGACGATTTGGGATTTTTACTAAAGATGGAAAACTCAGCTCAGTCGGCTGAGGGTAAATGCATTTCATTATATAGTAAATAGAGGTACAAAAACAGACCCATTACATCATTGACACGTATAAGGAAAAAATACAAAAACCAATGCATAACAGAATTTGTTGTAACCGAATTACTCTGTGCAAGCACTTCTTGGGATTCCCTCATTTTTCCGTATAACAGCTCTGCCAGGTCAGGCAATATTGTTAGCCTTGCAATTCTATTTCTCTGACACCACCCCTCAAACGATACGGTGATTGAGTCAACGTGAGTTTGTCGATCAGAAAATGGAAACGAGTTGGAGTAAGGCCTTTGGTTAAGCAGTCGGCGATTTGGTCATGAGAGGGCACATATTTGATCTCTAGTTTCTTCTCCAGTACTTTATCTCTGACGAAATGAATATCGAGCTCGATGTGTTTGGTTCTTGCGTGGTATACGGGATTAGATGCCAAAGCCCTGACACTCAAATTATCGCACCACATAACAGGAACAGATGAACACTTGACCTTAAGTTCCTTCAATAGTTCTTGTAGCCATGTCAGTTCAGCCGCTAGATGAGCCAGTGCCCTATATTCCGACTCTGTGCTGGAGCGTGCCACTACGCTTTGCTTCTTTGATGCCCAGGAAATTAAGGAGTCGCCTAGGAAAACACAGTACCCAGCTATGGACTTTCTGTCATCGGGGCAACAAGCCCAGTCGGCATCAGAGAATCCCATTAGAGTCATGTTGCTACTCGGGGTTATATGCAGTCCGTGGTACATTGAGCCCTTTAAATATCTTAATATTCTCTTCGCGGCTTTCCAGTGAGCATCCGTGGGCTGTTTGAGAAACTGGCTTAGTTTATTGACAGCGAATGATATATCGGGTCTTGTGTGACTAAGGTATTGAAGGGCTCCAATTACACTCCTGTACAAACTGGGTTGCTCCAAGGGTTGTCCATCTATTATAGATAAAGGCTTTCCAGCAGTCATTGGAGTAACACTTGGTTTAGTGTTTTCATTTGTACCTTTTGCAAAAGATCAGTAATGTATTTCCCTTGTGATAAATAAATCCTAGTGTCATCTCTAAAGACTTCAATGCCCAAAAAATAGTGAAGCTGCCCCAAGTCTTTAAGTGAGAAAGAAGTGTTCAGTTTTGAGATAAACAAGTTGAGTTCCACAGAGTTATTACCTGTCACCACAATATCGCCTACATAGACCAGTACCATCAGAACAAATTTTGGTTGCTTGAGCATAAAGAATGATGAGTCTGCCTTTGAATTTTCAAAGCCCCAAAGAATCAGTGTTGCCCGAAGTTGTTCATACCAGGCTCTAGGAGCCTGTTTTAGTCCATAGAGGGACTTATGCAATTTACATACATGATGTGGTCTGTGGGGGTCCTCGAAACCAGGTGGTTGCATCATAAAAACATCTTCATCAATAACACCATTAAGGAATGCATTATTGATATCGATTTGCCGTACTTCCCAATCATAAGTGACAGCCAAAGTTAGAACAACACGGATTGTGGCAGACTTCACAACTGGGCTAAAAGTCTCTCCAAAGTCGAGGCCAGGCCTTTGGTGAAAGCCTTTGGCAACCAAACGAGCCTTGTATTTTGAAAACTACCATCTGCATTATGTTTGATTTTGAAGACCCACTTGCAGCCTACAATGTTGGAAGCAGTAGAACGCGGGACAAGAGACCAAGTTGTATTCCGAGTAAGAGCATTAATTTCTTCCTCCATAGCCAGTTTCCACCCCTCATGCTGGAGTGCAACAGTCACGGAAGCTGGAAGATGATCAAGTGGTGAAAAGGCAACATGACCAAGAAAAGTTTTTGGTTTGAAGATCCCAGCTTTGCTGTGAGTAATCATGGGATGTATCGGGTGTAGTGGAGCTGGAGGAGTAGAAGTAGTGGATATGCTACCAGCAGGTGAAACAGATGGTGAAATAATATCATCAATGTCAGCTGAAACAAGTGGAATAGGCGAACCTGTCATATGATGTGAGTTACTTGAAGCTGGTGTAAGTGCAGAATCTGATGTAACAGGAGAAGTACATGCTGCGGGAACACTATCAGCACTGGGTGAAGAATTTGGAGCTGAGGAAATAGGTACTGCTGGAAGGGTGAACCAGGAGTGAGGTGTCTGTAATGTAACAAATTGTTCTGGCTGCCTAGTATTAAAGAAACCAGTGGCACAAGGGAATTCAGCTTCATTGAATATGACATTGCGGGTGATATAAATACGACCATGGGGGCTGAGGCATTTATATCCTTTATGGACTTCACTGTAGCCTAGATTAATGCATTTGAGAGAGTGAAACTCTAACTTATGGCTCTGGTATGGTCGAACACATGGGAAGCAAGATGCACCAAAAACTCTAAGAAATTTGTAATTGGGGACTTTGGAGTAGAGGACTTCGAATGGAGACTTCCCTTTGAGAACAGAGGTGGGAAGTCGATTTATTAAGTACACTGCCGTTTGGAAAGCATCGGACCAATATTTGAGAGGCATATGGGCTTGTGCAAGGAGTGTGAGGCCAGTAATTATACCTTGGCTATAATCATCTGGTCGTAGACCAGGCAAGCGCTTGTAAGTTTCTCGACCCTAGGGTCGGTCTGGCATTAATGCTATAGAGCCATTCAATGCGTGATTCTCGACTTTAGAGTCGGTCCCTGACTAGTCAGTGTCTCAAGCAGGTAATCAGCGTTCAATAGCATTTAATATGCAATCCATGTCCACATATATCAACCAGCATGCCTCAAATATCAAACCAAACATGCCATATATCTATACAGGGTGCAACTATATTCTTACACTGTTTTCTTACCTCTGGTTCGAGTGAGAATTATAATATGAACGACCCCTGAGAACGATCAACCTTTAAATTCCTCGACGGTCACCTGGTCATAACCAAAATATAGGATTCATCAATAAAAATGATAACTGAGGGTTCCCAAACCAAATCCCAGCCCCCGAGACCTCAAATACTACCCAACCGGGTACTAGGTCCAACCCCGAGGCCTATGGTTTGAATCCCTAAGCTAAAAACCACTTTTAGCAAAATTTGGCCTTATGGGCCGCGGCCCCCAAAAGCCGTGCCGCGGCACGCCCCCAAGCCCCATCTGCCAGACGCGCATGGGCCGCGGCACGCAAAAGCTGTGCCGCGGCACCCAGCCCAATTCAGCAACTAGCCCACGCACAAACCAGACTTTTCCCCTGTGCGTTTTTCTCTCAAACCAGCCTCTCAAACCATCATAAAACCTCCTCCAAACATGTAATTAAAGCCCCTTACAACATCCTTATCTCACTTACACCAAACCCCAATCAACTAACACCAAAAACCTCCTTTGATTCATACTTCCCAAATCAAGAACATGAATTGAAAACTATAAACAAAAACAGAGTACCAGCTATGTTAATGGCCAAAACTCACCTTGAAACTTGTCTTGAACCTTCCACACAAGCTAACACAAGTCTCCAATCCAGCCCTTAAGTTTTTCCCTAGCTTGAATCTCCTCCAAGAACTCAAAACCCAAGGAAAGCAATGGAGGAAGTGGTGTGTACGGGAAGAGAAGATAGAGCCTCTGTTTTGTTTTGTTTTGTTCTACAACCTTCAGCTATCAAACATCATATATATCCACCCCTAAAAAGACCAAAATACCCCTTATGTCATCTTAAGCCTCCAAAGCCACCCCAAGGGCAAAATTGGTACTTTACGCTAAACCCGTTAATTATAATTAACGCTTCCCATTTCCCGCTAATCTCAGTATCCTCAAACTCCAATATTTCATAACCCGTTACCCTAAAATCCCCGGTAACGCTATAACCTTTAATATCACCCCGAGACTCACCCCGAGCCCCGAGCTCAAACCTGTTATGACCAAACCGATAAATCATGTTTAAGGATCGTCTCATGTCGAAATTCTCGAACCAATCCACATTATAATGTGGTCTCACAATATATCATTAACATACAACAAATATTCAATTATACCCTCAACGTGCCAAATTACCATAATACCCCTGTAAACAAATGTGGACTCACAAGCATGCATTTAACATCATATGATAATATAATTCTCATAAACATGCATAAACACATTTAATGGCGTAATTAAACAGTTATGGCCCTCCCGGCCTACTAATCCAGCCATTAACCATAATAGGGAATCCGAGGCATTACAGTGGCCACATGCTCTGTGCTGTTGCGTTGGATGCAAACAACCAGTTGTTTCCAATTGCGTTTGCATTGGTGGACAATGAGAACCATAACTCTTGGACTTATTTCATGAGAAAATTGAAGGAAGCCATAGGGGACGTTGAGAACCTTGCTTTTGTATCGGACAGGCATAAAAACATTAATCATGCTTTGGAGTTTGTGTTCCCAGATGCATATCACGGTGCATGTTACCATCATATCTGTATGCATGTTGTGGCAAAATTCAAAACTGACCACGTGCAAGACATCATGGGGTGTGCAGCGTACGCATTTCGAAGAGCAGAATTTCACAAGTTCTTTGACAAGATTAAGGTAATTGATCCGCCCATTGCTCAATATCTAGAGGTAATTGGCTTTGAATGGTGGAGAAGTGCTTATTTCCTGGTAACCGATACAATATCATGACGAGTAACTACGCAGAAAGCTTTAACAATAAAACTAAGGAGGCAAGGAGCTTTCCAGTTGCCACTTTTCTTGAATTCATAAGATTCACTCTTCAATCTTGGTTTGCAGATAGACGTGAAAGAGCTACAAAAACAACAACTGTGTTATCACCAGAGATGGAAAAGGATTTGAAGCAAATAGGTGATAAATCAATTTTTTTGGATGTCCAAGTCATTGGTCATCACGAATTTCTTGTGGTCGATGATAATGGTGATGGTGAGATGAACCTGGACACAAAATCATGATCTTGTGGCATGTTCCAAACCATTGGGATACCCTGTGTACATGCTTTTGCTGCAGCCAGAAAAAGAAGCATAAACATTTACTCATTGTGTTCCCCTTATTATAGTATCGAGGCTGTTGATTCTAGTTTTTGTCATGTTTAGGTGATGTTTTTAGTAGTCTTTTATTTCGTTTTTCTTTCATTTAGTGCGGGTTTATGCTTCGTTTGTCTGTCTTTGTGAATATCAGGAAGAATTGAGCACTTGGAGAAAAATGTCAACGAAAGGGAAGAAATAACCAAGTTTTTCATCATATTTCGAGAAAGAATGGATCTCAACATAATTTGGAAATGTTGGTAAATTTTTGGGATGAAAACTTGAAAATTTGAGAAATCCCTTAAGAGCCACGGCATGAGCAACATAGAGCCGCGACTAGGTGGTGAAACAGAACCACTGTTTTGAAGGAGATCTTCGGGCCGCGGCATTGATGGGCATTTCACCCAGAATTCTTCGACGCGGGCCATGGCATGGCTACATAGGGCTGCGGCATGGAAAGAGCATTTCGCCCAGAAATTTTGACACGGGCCGCGGCATGGTACACATAGAGCCGCGGCCCGCCTCTTTAAAAATTGAGTCCTAGGTTTTAATATGGCGAAAAAGAGAAGAGAAAACACGTACGGACGGGGAGAGGAGTTCTGGTGTTGAAGGCTGAAGGCTTAGAGTATTTTTACATGTTTTTCTTCTTCTTCCTGATGTTATCTTTAATTTTTGTTGTGATTAGCATTATGATTATGAACTAATTTTCTGTTTAGGATGTTTAATTGAATCACTTGAACCCCTGTTATGAACTAATGCAATTTCAATTTTCTTCTTCTTCAATCTTCTTCAATTCCATATAACCTGTTCTTATAGATTGATTATTGATTAGCCATCTATAGTCATATACATATGTTTTTAAGTCAAAATCTGAGAAGTGAGATTTAAATCTACTGTGGTTATATTGGACATAATTCTAATTTAGAACGAAAGTATCTGAATTAATTGTGTAACTGTTTATTAAGTTGTCGAGATTAATGCTACCTTTGTGGTTCAATTTACCATAGAAATATAGGAAATTGTCACTTAGGTTGAGTTTATAATTCATAGTATGATTATAGGCTGCTGTATCAACTTGTTAATTGAATTAGGTAAAAAGAAGAAGAACTCATAATTTGCATTAGGAAATAATAGGGAGGATTGTTGATGAGATTAAATATCCTATTTGTTTATTCAGTGGTTAAATTAAAAGTTTTATTATTAGTTGTTATTCCATTTACTTTTTAATTATTGTTTCTGCACTTTATAGTTTCTTCTGCTGAGTTTATAAAAATCAAGAATTTTAATTTATCAAATAGAACAAGAAATTAATTGATTAGTAATTGATATATCAGTCCTTGAGGACGATACTTGGTTTTTACCATTTTATTACAAATTGTGACTGTGTGCACTTGCATAGCAAAAATATCGCAACAGAGGCATTGAAGGACACTTATGAAGATTATATTTACCCTATTGGGAACGAGGATGAATGGGTAATCCCTGTTCATCTCAGAGATATGGTTGTCGGCGTCCCCGTTGAGAAAACCCCTATAGGAAGGCCCAGGAAGCAGAAAGTGGGTAGGCAAAAGACAAATCGCTATGCTTCACGCGGGGAAAAGATTATCAAGCCACGTAAGTGTAGTAGATGTGGTGGTAGTGGGCACAATAGGAAGTCATGTAAGGCTAGGATTTAAAATATTGTGTTATGTAATTATTTAATTGATTTTGCTGCATTTATTATATGGAGTACTTCTTCTAATACTTTGTTGGTTTGGATGTCGAGGCAGACACATTATGTGAATTTAGTACTTTTTTATTTAATAACTTTTTCAAAAAAATATTGTTTGATAAAAAATAATATACAAAACTAACTATATTCTATACTATACAAGATGTGTATAAAGAAAATGTAAAAAGCATCACGGGGAGAAATTCTGATAGAATAGGTCCACTACCACTTGGTCTTGAAATGCTGGATGTTCTCATCGATAACGGTATCGAGTGGTAGCTTGGCAACCAAATGATCGATACGTTTTATGGCAAACATGCCACAATCCCCACTGCATATAATCGATTTTGTGTCAATAGAAGATAAAAATAACTTTGATTTTCATATTTCAAAATACACTAATTAAATAGGGGAATACATTGTCTTAGTCTGAGGACACTCCTCCGGAGGAATACGACAATATGAAAAAAGCTTTGCGTTCTGCTCAGGAGATACCTGGAGGTCCTCATGGTCATCAAACATGCCAGAACACCATAACAACAAAGGTAACAATAAGCACCAAGGCTTGATCGCTTCCTCCATTAGAGTGGGACTGAGCACGCTATGGTTGGAATCATAAATGTTGATGCACCACGTTGGAATGGAGACTTCAATGGCGATCCAATGTGTGTCTTTCTCGACGTGCAAGGAAAAATATACTTCACTCACATTTTTCCATGATACAAGGAATTGATTATCATCGCCCTTCAACATTTTCAGCACATCGTCATCCCATGTAAACTTAGTGCCAGTCTTTATGAAATGATTCTAACGACCTAGGCAAGCCTGGGGGAAAGTGGTGTTCATGATCGCAGCATCCTGCCGAAATGCAACATGATAAAAGTGGCGTCGACGGCGTAGCATGTGCAAAGCGACATCAATATGCTGAAAAAACATGAAAATTCGTTAGTACCATCAATATATTTTAAGATTGAATTGAAAACATGAATGTAATTTACATACCGAATCCCAAAGCCAAGTCTAGACTGTGTGCAACTGCAAGAACCATGCCACACCGTGCGTCCAAGTATAGACGTTCTGGTCTCTCTTGTTGTCGATCTTCCCGATGATCCACTTATGGAAGCTCTTCTCCTGCTGTGGGTCACACTTCCTCAATGGTTCAGCAACTAGCCCCTGTTTATCTTGTGTGATCTTCTACGTTGGGTCGGTGAAGTCATCAAAACGCTTAGGCCTACGTTTCTTCCTGACAACTTCAAGGCTAGCTGCCTCCTCGGGCTGCAGTACTCGTACACTGGGACTGTCAGCATCACTGGCTACTACAGATGTCTGGGCCTGTGGAGTGGAGGGTTGATCACTGCGCTCGTAGTCTACAGGCAAGATATCAGACTCTGTATCTGATTTTACGTTGGTGGATAGACCTGAGACCACTGAAAGCAGCTGCGCCAACTGAGCCATGATCATAGTCTAATTCTGTAGTAAGGTTGTCTGGCCCTCCTCAACCCTCTTGAGCCTCTACATCAATTGCTCATAATCAGGCTGGGCAACCTGACTAGATGAAGCTGCACAGGCCTGTGAAGTGCCCTCCTCAACCCTCGGGACATCCTCGTAAAAAATGGAGGCTTCCTTTGCAAATTTTGCCAGCGCCTCCTTCTCAGGTACTACTACTTCCTCCGCTGCAGTCCCGGCCTCCCCCACAGTTGATTCCAACTCAGGGAATAACCCGGAATCAACTTCTGAGAGGCTATTGTAGTAGACTACCTCACCGGGACATGGCTTTAGCATGGAAAATACCACTAACTGCATGGTTGAATAACATGTGTCAGGAAAAATTTAATAAAATAAATTGTTAATCAATTAATTTGTGAGATTTAACAAGATAAAATGGAACTTACTCTACGGTTGGCGAATATAGGAACCAACTGAGCTGTCGAAATAGTGATATCAGTCTTCGTAGCCTCAAAGGCCCACTGTTCTCTCTGAACTTACTTCCGAGAGATGGCATGGCCTCAAAGGCCCAGTAAAGAAGCGCAGGTGCATAGCCATAGAAACTATACTTCGCCTCCTTCTGTTTTTTGCTTGACCCCTCTTTCTTCTTCTCCTCGTAGTGTTTCAATTGCTTCTTCATGTCCTTCTGAACTCCTCTGCTGACCTTCTTAAATGAAAACTTCCCCCATGGATACTTGAAAAAGTAATCAAGATCCTCAACCATCCTCAGGGAATCTCCCCATATCGTCGTTGTCTTCTCTGGGGTATTCAATGCCCCCTCTATCAAATAGCACAAACCTAGCTTAAATGCATCTTCTGGGTTTATGGAGGCCTTCAAAGCATCTTCCAACTGACCAAAACTAACCTTCGAATCACCATTAAAATATTCCTGGATGATCCGATCACTTGAAAGTTGCTCTTTCAACTCATATGGGGACGGTGATTTCCTAAAATTTAGCCCGGTAACTAGGGCAAACTCTGCAATACCAAATCTACACAGAGTGTTGCCCATGTAGAACTGACCCTCTTCAGGCTTCTTGCTTTCTACCTTACGCAACATTGGCTAATGCAGCAGAACCCTAGAAAAACTAAACGGCTTCGCCTTAAAAAACTGTCCCAACGGGCATGCCTGTGCCCTTTCAATAAGATCATGCCTCTGAAACTGCTCTATAAGGGTATCCAAGTAGGCACTACCCCTATAAGTGACACGGCCAGGAAAGTGCTTCTCCAACAGCACAATAAGGTCAGGCATCTGAAGAAAAAAAACAAAAACAAAAGTTAAAAATGTAAAACAATCTAGTCACTATCGAGGTAGTTACTATCGAGGCCTATCGAGGTAGGTGCTAAAATCCCAAAGCATGATATCATCAGGTTACTATCGAGTCCTATAGAGACCTATCGAGGTGGGCTCTAAAAATCCCAAAGAATCATATCATTGAGTTACTATCGAGTCTTATCGAGGCCTATTGAGGTAGGTCCTAAAAATCCCAAAGCAAGATATCATCTGGTTACTATCGAGTCCTATCGAGGTAGGTGTTAAAAATCCCAAAGCCCGGTATCATCGAGTCTTATCGAGGCCTATCGATTCCTATCGAGGTAGGTCCTAAAAATCTCAAAGCCCCGTATCATCGAGTCCTATCGAGGCCTATCGATTCCTATCGAGGCAAAGGCTACATAAGCCATATGGCCAATAACATCGAGTCCTATCGAGGCCTATCGGGTATATGCTAAATTTCTATAAGCCTAAAACTTCATTGAGTCCTATCGAGTCCCATCGAGGCCTATCGAGGCACAGTCAAATCCAGACCCTATCATATACTATCGAGGTGCATAAAAAATCTCGAAAAAAAACCCAGATTTCTTCATTCCCCAGCCTTGATCTATCCTATGAACATAAATCAACAAAAAAAATCAGGCACATACACATATTGCAGATTAAAAACGAAATCCCTCACTTTCGCTTTCTTTGGGGTTGTTTCCTAAAATTTTGGTCGGCTTGTTTGACGTTTTCTCATTCCCCTTCTCCGATCGTCAACTCCGACCCTTTGGGAGCCCTTGTTCGTGGTCATGGAAGACAATAGTTGGGTTCTACGGATTCAATCGGGTTTAAGTGTTACAAAGTTTGCTTGTTTCGGGACTTTGGGAGAGAATACGGAGAGTCTGTGAGAAAAAATGCCAGGAGTATTTTGAGTAGTAAGGTCATTAGTAGCACCAAAATGAGAGTCATATAGTAATAGAGTATTTTTTAAATGTAATGTCACTTAATGCATTAAAAATCAAATTTCCCTTAGAAAGTTACATATGCAAAAGTTTTAACACCTTAGTAAACGTCTAAATGCGTCTGCAAAAGTTTTGTAGACACACAACTTCTGCATAATCAAGTGCCTCTATTTGTGCGTGAGCACGTCTACAAAAATCTTGCAAGGACATTTGTAGAATTTTACAAGCGCAAAAACATGTCTGTAAAGTTGTTATTTCTTTTAGTGAATTATTTTTATGCAAATAAAATAGAGAACATAATAAAATGTTTTTAGGAAAACTTAATTTAGTGTGTACAAAGTTATTATCTTTCCACACAATCAAATTTAATTTGAATTTTTAGTATTTTGATGGGTTCTATCTGTTTAATATTTTTGCATGTACAAAGTTATTTTCAAACTCTAAATTAATCCCTCCCTTATTTACCAATATACGATTTATCATTATATACACACAATTTCATAAAAGAAGATGAGACATTGAGACTTCTCTCAGTATTTATGAGAGCGTTTAATAAAACAAGAAAAGACGCAAGTCATTTTCCAATAAGAAGTTCTTTCGTTTGATCTTCGCTATGTTGTACCTTAATTTTAACACATTATATTTTAGTTATTATTTATTTCATTTTTATTCCATTCTTAAATACGAAGAAACTTTGGCTCTAATGGAATCTTCTAGTAATGACTAAAGAAAAGTAGTGTGGTCTCTTTCCACATAACATTCAAATATATTTATACTCCTATCCTATCCATAACGCTATTAGTTACAAGTCTAACTAAACAATGTAAACCCCTAAATTAAACTAATATCATTTTTACCCATTAACGTTGGATAAATAAATAGTCAAATTATGTTTATCATTATAATTAGAAAAATGCTAATGAGACTCTCTTGGCTACTCTCTTTTGTACTTTCTTCATAATTCGATGACATATGTCATCTTTTAAACAATATTTATTTTTATAAAATACTTGGACATGATATTTTAACTATATTACAATTGTATTACTCTAATTAATTTACCCTACTCACATTTTTATTTACGGGAGAATGAAAATCAGAAAGAAAAAAAATAATGTCATGTTTTTTAGAAAATGAGCACAATACATATTTAGAAGTTTTTTTTTTTGGCAATATTTAGAAACATTTTTCATTACACAGCAAAACAAATGTTTAAATTACTAAGAAAAAATTATTATTATGATTTAACATTATAATTACACATTTATTATTATTTCTTTTTATTAAAAATTTAATATGTTATTTTAGATTAGAGACAAAGATAAACTGAATGTCAAATTATAAGATCTTTGTGGAAATACAAAATATATAGTAAAATCCACTTTAAAGAATATTTATAATCATATAAAATCTAAACTAAAATAAAAAATAATTCAAGTTAGTTATTTCAAATTTGTTAATTATTTTTATTGTTTTTTTAGTAATGATTGATACGTGTTTTCACAACTAAAGTATATATTTATATATATATATATATTTATATATATTACTTGGAAGTATAGATATCTTCTTAACTATTTTTCTAAAACTTTACTGTTAAAAAAAATCTTCATTATAAATAAATTTCGGTAATATAAATACAAAATAAATAAATTGCTGATGAAAAAAACTTATTGTGATTACTTATTTGTTTTTTTTTTAATTATTGTTCTCTAGTAAATAAAAAAAGTGGGTTGAATAATTTAATTATAGTGGCATAATTAGAATAAAGTTAAAAAATTATGACTAATTATTTTGTAAAAATATGCCTTGATAGATGTTACTAAATTATAGAGATAATACAAAATAGAGTCGGTTAGAGAGTATCTTAGCACTTCTTGTAATAATTACTCATCTAACTAGTAACTTTTCCATCTCCTTCCCGGCATCATCCAGGACGCGTGGGAGAACTTTAATTAGGATTTAGACCATACTTTTCATTTTTCATGCGCAACCAAAATTGAATCATTAATTTCTAGATGTACCACCACTGCATTTATTGATTGATTAATTAAAATGAGAGATGTTAAACCTGAACAATTTCTTTTGCTATAAATTAAATAATAATAATACTTGACATTATAACCTAACAAATAAAACAAATTTATTAACTCATCATAACCACCCTATTATTTTATTATATATGTAACACACGCAAAATTAAACCCAGGCCTACCATCATAAGAAGGTCGCTCGCGCCGACCTTATTTTATTGAATCGATATTAAATTCTAGAAAAATGTAATCCAATATACACATACATATCTTTATTAAGTAAAAGTCTCCTATAAGTTCAGACTCCCCAAACACCTTAATAAATACGTGTTACTTAATTGTTGTTCATTCTATTTATTTCTAGCTCTCTGACTTTATGATCATCATCTTAATTTATTTTGTTTTCTTTGTCCAAATCTACTTCTTAATTATTTCTGCTCTCGTATTGAAAATTCAAAAGTATCTAGAAATTACGAAATAGACCACATTATTATTATTATTATTTCACTGCTGGAACTCCTCCAAAAAAATTCGACCAAAATGCACAAGACTACTTCATTATTATTATTGTCGTCGATGCAGAGAATCAAGTATTGGCTATCGGAGCACCCCAAAATCGTCCGTTTCAGGTGGAGCCCCACCCAATCGTGGGGCTCCACGTGGTCCTTCGTCTTCGGCGCAATCGCCACCTACATCGTCGCCGCCGTTACACTCAACCTCATCCTGTCCGTCCTCCTCAGGCGCCGCCCTCGCCCCGTACCTCTCGGTCCAATCCCAGCCGTCCACAGCCTTGCCATGTCCTTAATCTCCGCCATCATCTTCGTCGGAATCGTACTCTCTGCCGCCGCCGAGATCCGAGACACGCGGTGGTTGTGGCGCCGAACCAAGACCACCACCCCTCTCCAGTGGTTCCTCTGCTTCCCAATAGGCACGCGACCTTCGGGGCGCGTGTTCTTCTGGTCGTACGTCTTCTACCTCTCTCGATTCCTCCACCTGTTACGTACATTCTTCACCATCCTCCGCCACCGGAAGCTCAGCTCATTCAACCTTGTCCACCAGTCGATCCTCGTCCTGATGTCGTTTCTGTGGCTCGAATTCTCGCAGTCGTTTCAGGTGCTGGCCATAATTTTCACGACACTGGTTTACACTGTAGTATACGGGTACCGTTTCTGGATATCGGTGGGGTTTCCCGGCGCGTGCTTCCCACTGGTAGTGAATTGCCAGGTTCTGTTATTGTGCTTCAATCTGATATGCCATATCGGAGTACTTGTTCTCCATTTCCTCAAAGGTGGATGCAATGGGATTGGAGCTTGGGTCTGCAACTCGGTACTCAACGCTGTAATCCTTGTACTGTTCTTGAAGTTCTACGTCCAAAAAATGCACTTCAAATCTACGGAGCTCCGGAAGGAGGTTTGGGACCCGGTTTTCGACGCTGCTTTATTGGAACCAAATAAAAATATTTAGATAACCTGATTATATGCATGATAAATTATATAACAATTAGGCATTTTACCGCTGACTTTTGCTACCCTCTCACATTATTCAAATGCTCCCTAAAAATAACAAAATTAGGATTTCTTTTACCGCTAACTATTACTTCTCTTAAGATGAATTTAACCTCAATTTTTTTGTCCATTAAATATCACATACATAATAAAGTGATGATTTCAAGTTTACTCTCGAAGTTTGTTTTTATTATAAATTTGAGGGATAGTGACAACAAAACTACTCATCTAGTTACAAATTTTGCCGTTAAATATATATATCTATATATATATAAAAAAATTGACATCAAAACTATTTAAGTACTGAATTTTTTTGAATTTTCTTGCACTTAACTTCATGCCGTTACGTCGGCTGATAAAACTAACTTTATGGAACACGTGACACCCTCCAATTCGTCCAAAATATTTTTAATTTTTAAATAATAAAAAATTCAAGAAAAAAATAAAAATAAAATATTTTAATTCCTGAAAAAATAAATAATATATTTTAAATTCCTAAAAAATTAAAAAAAATGTATTTTAAAAGCTAAAAAAATAACATTAATTTAATGAAAAATCTAACTAACAAATATTTTATTTTGATTAAAATCTATTTAAATTTCATGTTGATTAAAAATGAAATTTTTATGACTTTTATTTAGATTATTCATTAAATTTTTTATTTTTTAGTTTTTAAAATACTTGTGTTAATTTTTTGGATTTTATTTTTTTTCGTCTGAATTTTAATTATTTTTAAAATATTTAAAAATTAAACTTGTAGAAATTAAAATATATATTTTTTATTTTTTCATGAATTTTTTATTATTTGTAATTAATTTAAAAATATTTTACACAAATTGGAAGATGACACGTGTCCTATAAGGTTAGTTTTAATTGTTGATTTAACGATAGGAAGTTAAGTGCAATAAAATCTACTACATAAGTAGTTTTGCCGTCAAAATTTTTACATAGGTATTTGACTGTAAGATTTGTAACTACTTGAGTAGTTTTGCTGCAATTATCCCTAAATTTGACTATAGAATTGATTTTATTTTTATTTAACGGTTACCTAAATTAAAACAAAAAAAGATTTATTTAGTTTTTACCAATAATTTTTAAGAGTTGATTATGTAATTTTTTGTTGGATTATATAATTAATTAAATGCTTAGAAAAAAATTGAATAAAGATAAGGTATTTATAATAATGTTATCAATGTATTTGTTAGCTATAAGCTAAACAAAATTGGAAAAATATTGATTTGGAAAAAACTAAAAAAATTTCCAAATTTATATAGTTTTGTTGTGGTTTTGCGTTTTTTTTAATAATAACATTAAATGAAAGTTTGTTAAAATATCTAATTTTTTCCAAAACAAATATATTATTAGTTGATGAAAATAAGAATTAACGAAATGATGAAAATAAGAATTCTAAAAAAAATTAAGCAATTTAAAAATTTTATATTATTTATTTGGCTATTTTCTAAGGTAAATTATTTACTTATATGGTGGTTGATAAAATTATAAGTAGTTTAATATGTTTCGTATTTTTAATCAATTTTACTTAGTCATATATTCTTACATAAGTAAATAGATATTATCGTAAATATTTTCTAATATCATGTTTGTTAGTGGTTGAAAAATACAAAATCTTAATATTTAAATAATACTTGAATATAATAAATCAAGTGTTGACACTATTTTTCATCAACTTAATTATGTAGAGAAATTAAATAATTACTCAGGAAGAAAATAAAAGAAAGAGATTTTTTACGTGGTTCAGCAGTTAAAATCGGCATACGTCCACGAGTCACTTTTATTAACTTGTCTGTGTTAACGCTTAAGAAATGAGCAATTTCACAAAGTGTTTCTCAGTACAAAGTTGTGTGTGAGTACAAATGACCAGATCCAGACTATTTATAGGCCTGATTACAAGAATAACTTCTCACAAGTTTAGGAAAGTTACAACATATATTCAAATTTAAATTCAAAGGAATATTTGAATAATAATGCAATTAAAATACCTTATTTAAATAAAGATCCCATAAAAATAGGGATTCAATACACAGTTTATTCTAATCCCAAAGAAATAGGATTTTCCGTGTGTATGTTTAATGCGTCATCAGGCTTGAACACTGCTTCAATGCGCTTTCAAGATCACTCGTAGCCTCAAGCTCACCATTCCAAATGTTGCCACCTCCTTTCCTGATCAGTCTGTCGAACACATCTCTTTTAGAAGATTGATGCCTTTGAGCCTACCACTCTGCTCGAGCGCTAATGTCGTAGCTCTGGAACTTCATGACAATTTGTACAAGTATAATGCTAACATTTATTAGTCCTAAGCTTACTCTTTACGAGCCTACTACTTGCGGTTTATCTATTCTCGAAATTTGGGTGTAATAGTTTGCCCCTTCAAAAGTGTTGGTTCGAATCCCATGCGAAGGAAACTTTTGAACTTCACTTTCAGGAAACGTGTCCACCTACCACACTCAAGTGTGGACATGTGTCAATACAGGATTAGATATTGAGATGAGAGTACTCAAGTACTCTTTTCTCTGCACACGTCCTTTCCTATTCCCATTTTTGCTGCCAGTTTTCGAAATCAAACATGGTCCATTGGATCACATTTTAGTCTATGTCAAGGGCTTAGATTAATCCCCTAATGCCATAGTTTGGCCTATTTAAACTCCCATTTATCTCCTCCATCCTCACTTCTATAGTCTCAACTTTCAGAAAAGAAACTCGAACTAGAGCGCCAAATTTTTGCATGTTCTCCAAGCCAAAAAAGCAACGCAATCTCCATACCTTCGGTTCAATAGGATCGTTCCCGCTTCTGATTTTCCAATCCACAGTCTCTTCATTCCCAAGACCGACTTTGTGTAAGTTCGATAAACCTTACTTTCTCTGTATATCACTTTTTTTTTCTTAATTTTCATGCATGAGAAAACTCTTTTGGTTCTTGCTTTGTTCCTGAAATCTTCTTTGTAAAAAGGAGTTTTTGATTTGTATGAGTGAGCATTTTTTACGAATAAAGATCTGTTAGGAAAAAAAATTGGAAAAATTCTGGCAAAAATAAATCTTTTTTAGGTTATGGGGTAATAGGTTATAGGTTTCGTGTAGTGCAAGGAATAGGGTTTTGAATTAGGATTTTAATGCACATAAATCCATGACATCTCTTTTTTGAACAACTGCCCATTTCTCCCTAGAAATTTGGGATACCCCAAGTTGGAGGTAACTATCCCACTCTTGCATGAACCTACTCTTGGTGCTCCGAGCTTCTAACAGCTCGATCATGGCATTTGAGCAGTCTCACTATTTCAAATCTTCGGGCTCGATTTATTCTATCTCGTTATCTCGAACTTGTGAACTCGAGTTATCAAGATTATTTTTTTCTTCCCATTTTTTTCTAAACAATGGACCCTCACCCTTTTCTTTCTTGTTAGATGATGTAGTCTTCAGAGAATCTGTGGGGGGATGTGTAACGTCCCAAATTCCCTAATGTGGCTTAATGCCTTGATTAGGGGGTCGGGAGGGAATATAATTAGTTTATTGTATTATTATATGACTGAATTTGCATGCATGTGGGCTCATTTCTTATTAGAACGACATTTTAGTAATTTTGGCTCGTTGAGGGCATATTTGTATATTTATGTGTTTATGGGTTGAGACCACATTATTATGTGGATATATTTGAGTTATTCGGCACGAGGCGATCCTAGGGAGCAAGTTAGCGGTTTAGTCATAACGGCGTCAAATATCGAGCTCGGGATGACCCTAGGAATTATTTGGTAGTTTAGTACATTATCGGGATTGATCGAGTAATGGGACATTATTTGGTAACAATTAGAGGATATTGGAAGTAACATAAATTTTAAGGCATTAATTATGATTAACAGGGTATGTGGCAAATGATAAAATTTCCCTTGACGGAATTTGAGAGAGAGATTTGGCCTTAGGGGCATTTAGGTCATTTTGTGCCAAAGCTAGTGACTTAGTCACTCTCTGCTTTAGCTGAAGGAACCAAAAACATAGAAAACAAATATAATAAGCTATGTCTCTCTCTTTCACTCGGTTCACTCTCTCTCTCTCTCTAGTATTGGCTTGGTTTTGGGGCAAAGTTAGTGAAATTCAAGGCTTGGAAGCTTGAACTTGGTGTGGTTGATGTTCTTGAGACTAAGATTGGGTTAGTTGTTGCTTGGAGGATTTAATCCACATCTGAGGTAAGCACCAATGCCTGTTTTGATTCATTTATGTTTTGGTTTTTGTTGTTCTTGAGCTTTAAGGCTCAAGGTTATGAATTTGAGTTTTTGGTGGAGTTTTGAGGGAGACTGAGTTTGGGTTTCAATGCTGGTTTGATGTTGATGTTGTACTGGGATTTAATTCTGGCTTTGAGTATGATTTGGAATGATTTTTGGGTAAGGTTGGCTAAGGAAAACAGGGGAAAAGCTGGGTTCGCGAAGTGGCGCCGCAGCCCTAATGAACCCAGGGGCCTAGGTGGTTTCCTGATCCGCCCTTGTGCCACGGTGCCTGTGGGCTGCGCCGCAGCCCGTGTTCAGAAAAAAAAGAGTCGGGCTCTCTGACTTGAGGGGAGCCGCAACACCAGTTAGGGGAGTTGCGATGCTAATGTAACGCCCCATGTCACTATGGCTGCTTCCTAAAAGGACGACTGGCCCTACAAACAAACACAAGTCTTTCCAGCATGGTTTGTCCTCACTCGCACACTTCCTGGGAAAACTTCCCAGGAGGTCACCCATCTTGAGACTACTCCAAGTCAAGCACGCTTAACTTTGGAGTTCTCAAGGGATGGGCTACCGAAAAGAAGATGCATCTTGTTGGCATAGGTAGTACTCATCAATCCATTTAAGCCATCTTCAACTGTGTAGTCTCATACCTACACAGTCGCAGAATCATCACATTTGACCTTCCTAAGGCGATGTGGGATTGCACAGCTTTTACCCAGTCTTTCCCCCTATGGATCACGGGATTCTGATTGCACAGCCAATGAGGGGCGCCGCAGCTCAAAATAGGAATTTTGGACAAAGTGGGTTTTAAGTGACGGGGACTCAAATCCAAGGGCTCGGGATCGATCCTACCACCCGGTTTAGTAGAATTCGACGTCCTAGAGGCTAGGACTCGGTCTGAAAGCCTTTATTTACTCGATACTGATGAATATCATTTATTATGGTTATGACTAGGTTACCGCTAGGGCTCGGGAATGGACCGTGCTCGAGGGTTGTTCATTTTTAACCTGTGCTTGGACCTAATGTAAGAAAACTACACCCAATACGTGATGTACATGATTAGGTCTTGGCCTGAATGTTGAATATGGGTTGGATTAGGGCTTAGGCCCCTGTAAATGTGCATGATTATGATTATGCCTGTGATTGTTAAATTAAGCATGTTGAATGCTCTATATCTGGATATTTGCTATATGATATATGCATGTCTGCCTTATCTGATTAAAAAAACTTGACTTATGAGTCAAGAGCGGGAATAGTGCGCTGAGCGCTGGTCGAAAGCATTGAATTATAAGTGAAGGGTGAAAATAGCGCACTGAGCGCTGGTCGATATGGTTACACCTAATTAGGAGCGCATCATACGCTCGTCCAACCCAATGGTCGTGGAAAATTAAGCGACAGGTACGCTGGGCCAGCTCCAAGGCTGGTTATACAGAGGGTAGAGCAATGGGCCCCAGGGTGACTTATTAGTCTCATATCCTAGGGCGATGAGCCCCAGTATGATTCATTAATCATGTATTTTGGGCAACGGGCCCTGATATGATTCAGTTAATCATTTAATTAGGGCATTTGGCCCCATATGACGCTGTAGTCATTTATATGAATGGTATGCATGCATGAGTAGGATTATTACTGCTAGGCATGCTTATTATGATTTGGTAACGTGTTATTAACTTCTTAGGAGCAGGTTTAAGTTTTCTTGCTAAGCCTTGGCTCACGAGTGCTATGTGGTGCAAGTAAGGAGAAATGGAAGCTGGACCAGCCATGAGTTGGAGAGCTTTTATGGAAATGTGTACATATGCAGTTGCTTGACCGCCACGACCAAGGTTTCTAAAAGGAACTAGGGTTAAACCCTATTTTTGCCGCTTAGGTCGGCTAGTTGTAATTTTTGAGTTGTAATTACCTGTTTGAAACTGTAAAAAAATTTGTAAACGTTTATTATGGGATCTCATTTACAACTTAACGTTTTAACGAAATAACTATTCATTTTGACCGAAATTTTTAACCCTAAATCGTTAATCACGTTTAGTACACGTTTATGGCTAAACGACTCATTTAGCGAGCCTAGCACTATTTAAAGCACACAGTGTAACGGTCCTGGTTATCCAAGGCGTTACAGCCTGAGCTTGCACTCCCTTACCACCGACCTTCTCCTCGAGTTAAATCTCTGTTCACTCAAATCCAACGGCTAATTCAGGAACACGAAGGGCGCCTCAAATAGGAAGACATACGAGCTCACTTCTGACGTCAGATTAACGAGGTCGAAGAAGGGAAAAAAAGGAGACTATGGTTTACCGTGTATCCTGACCTAGATCCTGAGGTTCGACCAATACCACTAGACCTAGAGTGTAAGGTCACTGTAGCATTTTTCACAGTCAAACTCTCATTCGAATTCATGAAGAGTACATAAAATCAACTAATCAAACAATCTCCCTCCAAAGTCCCTTCTGCCCCGGCCTTGGAGAGCTCTTTCTTCGAGGCCGAACATTACTAGATTTCCATCACATCCACAAGACAGATTTCAGACAATCTATCTTATCATGGACTAAAGTTGTCCGACAAGTTAGTAAGTCAACTCGCCAACTCCAACGAAAGGAGTTGTTTTGCTCCGAGTAAATGCAACCCGGAGAAAAAAAATCAAGCTCGCGGTCTAGAGTCGTGAGCACATGCGAGCTGGGGCATTACTACCCTTAAAATATTATTTCAGGAATTTTACCGACTACGTCGGTATTTCCCCGTTCCAGCCCAAGTCCAACTCATAACTTCTTAGCGGCATTGAGGTTTCTATACCACGAGAAAAAATGGAATGGACCCTTGGCACGCGAGATTCTATATCTCTTTTGCCTAAAAATCAATCCTTCCCGAGCTCACGGTGGGAATGGCTTCTACTATCTGCTATCCAAAGGAGAGAAGGTTGTTCAAGGACATACCTAACCATCCTCCCAATTTCAAGACCATTTTCTTCTGGTCAGACAGTCTCGATCCATCCAGATTCTACTAGTTTCAACGGATCCGTAAGTATTCTGTCGTAGCTTTCTCTTCAATTTTTTCATTTCAAGCTCGAAGTGCTCATCCAAATTAACTGTGCATCCAATTACAACCGCCCATGACCCACTAAGGCCATGAAAGACCACATGGAATAAATTATAAATCTTCCATACGACCAGCGGTCCCTCAACTATCTCCTTCACGGGACAAGCTCCAACAATGCAGTCTCCTCGGCGAAGGCAAGTCTACAGATGATGTTGGGATTCTCAAGTTTGGGAGATGGGAAGACGTCCCTATACTGACTGCTAAGCTTCCCTCCAAAAGGAAGCACTCGAGCTCAAATTCTCGGGCCTCTATTCCTCGCTTAGTCGAACCTTCATGCTTAGGAACTGAAGCTCAAGACGAGGCCTCTCTGAGCTCGTCTGATGGAGGTAAAGTTGTGTTAGACATATCTATGTGGTCTCCAACCCTTCTAAAACAAGAGCTCAACGTCGTAGTCTGTTTTAATGATCCTCAGAAAAAAAATTTGAACTAGTCAGTGGTAGATCTTAAGGTGCATAGGTACGACAGTTGGCTAGGGAAATACCAAACCATGTATAGCATAAACGTAGTTTGGGAAGGGATAGTTGTAGCGTCCCAAATTTTCTAATAAGGTTTAATGCCTTGATTAGCATGTCAGGAGGGCAATAATTGATTTAATTATGTTATTACATAAATTAAATGATTAGAAATGCATGTTTAAGAGAATTAAATATGCATGTGGGCCCGTTTTTGTTAATAGGGGCATATTTGTAATTTTGGCCCGTCGAGGGCATAAATGTAAATAATGTGTATGTGAATTTATTTGTGTTTAAAGGCCCGTGCTTCGTAACCATGGGAATTTTTGTAAATTGAACCAGTGGAGGGTATGATTTTGAGCTATGTGCGGTGTTTTCGGCATTGGGAGATCCTGTCCCGCAATGTTAGCTGAGAGTCACAAATTTGGTATTTGGTATCTATTGAGATTGGTAACTATTAGTAACCAAAGTTTAGTGTTGTTACTGAAATAATAGTAAAAAAGGTGGCATTTTTTTTATAAAAGGGTTAAAGGACCTAGATACCCTTAAGGGTTAGCCTAGAACTAAGTTCGAGGGAGGGGTAGAACGGTCTTTTGGGCATTGGTTAGACAACCTTGGCTGAAGGAAAGTCATACACGTACATACACTCTCCCATTCACACTCACCTAGTTCCTAAGAGCTCTAGAAGGAGAAAGGCCAAGAACAAGCTTCAAGATTCTGGTTGTTGAAGAAATTGATAGTGAATTCAAGTTGTAGAAAGGGATTTACAGCCATCTACACCTAGGAAATTTTGATTTGGAGACAAAGGTAAGGTTTCATCTTTGGTTTTGGGTCATTTTTACTTGTTCTTGAGAGTTTGGGTTTGACTGTTGAAAACTGGATTTTTTGGCTTGATATAAATGAAGCTTGAGCCAGGCTTAGGAAATCTGCAGCTAGGAGAGCACAATGCATCCCTGAGGTAAGCCCTAACCTCTGCTTTGATTTAAGTTTGAGTTGGGTTTATGGGTGTTCTTCAAGTGTTCTTGAGCTTTAAAGCTCAAAATTTGGGTTTTTTTTATTTTATTTTTAATGGGATTTTGATCTAGGGTAGGCTTGAGTTTTGTTAATGTTGGTATGTTAGTAAAGTTCTGAGACTAAATGTTTAGATTGGATTTGGGGGTTTGAATTCGGAGATTACACAGGTGGGAAAAATCCAGAATTCTGGGTTCGTAGGTGGTTGGCGCCCCAACGCTGGAAGTGGGCACCCCAGCGCTATGCAGGGGAAGCCCTAAGGGGGCTCTCTGACTTAGATGGCATCGCAATGCAACCTTTGGGCGCCCCAACGCTGTACATGGGAAGCCCTAGGGAGGGCTATCTGACTTGGTTGGTGCCCCAGTGCTACCCTTGGCGCCCCAGCACTAGACTAGTCTCAGCAAAACCCATTTTTAGAGCTTAGGAAGGCCTGAGGGCTCAGGGGATGGTTCCACCACCCGGTTGTGTGGGATTGGAAGTCCCAAGAGCATGAGATTGGTGCTGGAGTTTGATTTTTGGGATTGAATCCTAATGAAGTTACTATTTATGGTTGTCACTGGGTTACCGCTAGGACTTGGGACAGGATCGTGCTTGAGGGTCGTTTATATTTAACTCATGTTTGGACCAAAGGTAAGAAAATTGTTGGTGTCTATAGAGCAGGGCATGGCCCGATTATCTATGTCTAATGTTTTATGTGAATGTTATAATTTGTTATGCTATGTTGTGCATGATTGTGAGCGAAACGGCGAGGCCGAGAATGGCGAAGGCCGGGGACGGCAAGGGTTGGGATCAACGTTAAGCACACTGAGTGTAGGCCGCTAGGGCGAGGCCCTCTAAGGGTGTTGTATTCACCCACTCAATAAAGACCGTGAAGCCAGTGCCTGGTAAAGCACCTAGGTCATCATAGGCCGCTAAATGTTTAATCTGTTGTTTGGTCAAGTTGTGTATTATTGGATTGAATTGTGATATGTTATGCATTGAGTTTTCTTGCTGGGCCTCGGCTCACGGGTGCTCTATGGTGAAGGTAAGAGCAAGGGAAAGGTCGATCAACCATGAGTTTGAGAGCTTGGAGCGGCGTGTACATTTTTGGCTTACCAGCCCGCCACGACCGGGGTTGTTTTGTGGGATATGTTGTAAATACTTGGTTTTGTCGCCTAGATCGACAGTATTTAAATTTTTGAATTGTAATGAATATCCAAATCTTTTGTAATTAACGTTCGTCAATGAGTCTTTATTTCGATTTAATCACACTTTTCAACCTAAAACCTCAATTAGCGAGCTAATGGCACATTTATAAATCACATGGTAAGGGCTCTAAGGTAGTAGGGCGTTACAATAGCAGTCCAGTACGTGACTAATGACTATAGGTATTTATTGAGGATGTCCCCTACTTATTGAGAGGGAACCCCCTTCAAATCGTTTGAAGATTTTAGGGATTTCCTGGTCCCCAAGCTCAAGCCAGGATGGATCTTCCCGTTAGGTTTCTTTTACTTAGAAGTTTCAATATCTTTTTCCAAACATAATCAAACATTAATGTTTGTTTTCCCTTTTTTTTGCTTTTCAAGCAAGATGGATTAGGACCTTGACAACATCCTCAGCCAGCCCACCGCATCCAGGGGGTCCAAGCTCAACCGGGTGTCCTCGAAGGGAGCCCATTCTTCTAAAGTCGCCAAAAGACCCTAGGCAACCCCGTCGGCCTCGAAGCAGGCTGAGTTGGGCCTTGTCACTGTTCCTCCGTTGCACCTAGAGGTTATTACTCTTCCTCCCTCAAGCCAATTAAAGAAAACTCATCCTTCCCACTCTCCAATCCAAGATCGCAAACTCACTGTCGTGATCTACATCCTCGAGTTCGTGGTCTAAAATGCTACTAGAGTTCCCAAAGTTTAACTAGGTTCAGATGCCTTGACCTGCATGGACCAATGCTTCAGCAACCTCGGGGCTCCCCAATGGGAGTTCTTAACTAGTTGGGAGAATGCCAACGCCCTTTTTGACAAGAGCGAAGAGTTGCTTTCTTCGGTAAAATTTTCCTTGTAAATTAATAAACTCCATGTTTAACGCCAATTCTTTGTTTCTTTACTCATAATATATGTTTTTGATAGCAGACCTTCCTAGCCTTCGTCCAGCATAACTACGTCTTGAATTGCGAGGTCGCAATGTGCAAGGTGCATACTCAAAGTGCCAAGGAGGCACAGATCAAGCCTGAAGATGACCTTAAGAAGGCACGACAAGAGCTGGAAGCTAAAGACATGGAGCTTAAAAGGGTCCAAGAACTAAATTCTAAGCATAAGGAGGACAAGAAGGAAACTTTCGAGCTCATCAAGAACGAGAAAGCTCGTCTTCTTGAAGAATTAAAGACCAAAAGGATATCGTCGTTGACATGGCGATGTATCGCATCTAGGCCACAAATCCTGACCTCGATACCAGTTTCCTGTCTATCAAGGAGACTGAGTATGTCAATAGGTGGCAGGCTCGATTGGAAGAGGAAGAAGCCAGGCTCGAGGCTCAGGAGGCTGTGAAGGCCATGGAACAAGCTGGATCGGTGGATGCCAGAGCCGCCATTCCAAGAAGATCAAAACAAGGGCTGTGACCCATGGTATTTTTTCCTTTCTTTGTAATTATACTTTTTGATGCCCTTGGGGAAAATACATTTTACAACTCGAGCTTGAGATATTTTTACTATCTGGTGAATGCTATACTTTAATGGTAGATTTTATGCTCTTAAGTTTTCAGCTTAAAAACCTTTTTGCACATTAACTACCTTTAGCTTTTTTCCTTAATATTATACATCATATTTCTGATTCGAAATATTTCAAGCATATTACTAAGGACTTGCTTTTATATTTGTTTAGTTATACAATACACTGTCGTTCTTAGGGTCGAACTTCTATATATTCATACATAGGTCATTCAATTGCACAATTTCGACCTCATTATATTCAAGTTCGAATGCTACTTATACCATGTATTTTCACGTTTAAAAATATTTGTTGGTGTGTAGTCTTGTTAGTCTAGTTATTTCTTGCTTAAAGATAGTAACTTTTCCTCATCCTTAAGTATGGTCTCAGGGTTGCAAGGTTGAAACCTTTTTGCAAAAAATTCTAGCTTTGTCTCGATTTTAGGAATATTATTGGTTTGTCTATAATTCCAACTTTTATTCGTGTCGATTTGTTTTTTCCAGTTCATTCCAAACTTGTTAAGTTATGTCCATGCTTGGTTTTCATCCAGAGTTTTAAATTTGTGCTTAGTTAGTAGTCACCCAAGCACTGTAATGGATTTTATTGATGCTATATTTTTTCGAGCCTATGGTATGATTGAATACCACTTATGCCTCCTTAATTTCCTATGATTGGATATCTTAGGTTATTGAATTTTGAGAACTTGGAAAAAATATTGCAATAATAAACAAATTTTGAAAAAGAAAAAGTGCTTTATTAATGATAAAAGCAAAAAGTAAATACAAGCTTGGCTACAACTAAATAAACAACATTCCAAGCTCGTGGAACCAACTCTCCATTCATTCTTGCTAGTTTGTACACCCCAGGTCGAATGACCTCCCAATTAGGCCTGAGCACGCTTGCAGAGGGGTCTCGTGTGGCCAAAAATACGTGCCTTAGCACCAAGTCCCCTAATCCAAAGTGTCTGTCTCAAACTTTTTTATTGAAGTATCTCGTAGCTCTTTGCTGGTATGCGACATTTTTAAGTTGGCCTTCTTCTCGGTCTTCTTCAATTAAATATAGGGTTTCTTCGACTTGAGATTGGTTTGAGTCCTGGTTGTAGGCTTCGCATCTCATGGTAGGAACTTCGACCTCAATGGGCAACATCGCTTCACAACTGTAGGCTAGGGAGAAGGGCGTATGTCCAGTTGAGGTTCAAGCTGTTGTTTTGTAAGCCCATAGGACTTGTGGTAATTCCTTTGGCCACTTGCCTTTAGCCTCTTTGAGTCTTTTCTTAATGGAACTCTTTAGAGTCTTGTTTATGGCTTTGACCTGGCCATTTGCTTGTGGATGGGCTACTGAGGAGAAGCTCTTAATTATCCCAATTTTCTTGCAGAATTGTGTGAACAACTCACTGTCGAACTGGGTTCCATTGTCTAATACAATCTTCCTTCGTATCGCATATCTACAAATTATTTTATTCACCACAAAATCCAAGACTTTTTTTGAGGTGATCCTTGCTAGAGGCTCAGCCTCGGTACATTTGGTGAAGTAATCGACAACAACTACAACATATTTAACTTCACCCTTTTCCGTTGGTAGGGATCCTATGAGGTCAATTCCCCATACTGAGAATGGCCATGGGGAGTTCATCATGGTGAGCTCAGTTGGGGGAGCTCGAGGTATTGAGGTGAACCATTTATCGCAGCGTTTAACATATTCAAACGATTCAGCCTTTACCGTGGGCCAGAAATATCCTTGCCTAATTATTTTCTTTAAGAGGTTATGCCCCTCGGTGTGATCTCCGCAAAATCCCTCATGAATTTCTTCTATGATCTTTTTGGCCTCATGTAGAGTTACACATCTTAGTAATGACATGGAATATCCACTTCTGTACAATCTCCCTTCCAATATAGTGTATCTTGGTATTTTGTGTTAATTATTTTTTTAGTTTTTAAAATACTTGTGTTAATTTTTTGGAATTTAAAATATTTTAAAAATTAAAAATAATTTTTTTATTTTTATTTTTCATGATTTTTTTATTATTTGTAATTAATTTAAAAATATTTTAAAAATATATTTTGCACAAATTAGAGGTTGCCACGTGTCCCATAAGGTTAGTTTTAATTGTTGACTTAATGGCATGGATTTAAATGCAAGAAAATCTACTACATAAGTAGTTTTGTTGTCAAAATTTTTACATAGGTATTTAACTGTAAGATTTGTAACTAATTGAGAAGTTTGGTTGCCATTATCCCTAAATTTTACCATACAATTGATTTTAATTCTATTTAACTGTTACCTAAATTAAAACAAAAAAAGATTTATTCAGTTTTACCAATAATTTTTAAGAGTTGATTTTATAATTTTTTGTTGGATTATATAATTAATTAAATGGTTAGAAAAAATTGAATAAAAATAAATTATTTATAATAATGTTATTAATGTATTTGCTAGCTATAAGTTAAAAAAAAATTGGGAACATGTTGATTTGGAAAAAACTCAAAGAATTTCCTTATTTATATAGTTTTGTTATGGTTTTGTGTTTTTTTTTAATAATAACATTAAATGAAAGTTTGTTAAAATATTTATTTTTTTCAAAACAAATATATTATTAATTGATGAAAATAAGAATTAAAAAAAAATCAAGCAATTTAAAGTTTTTATATTATTTATTTGGTTATTCATTAATTTAATTTTCTAAGGTAAATTATTTACTTTTATGGTGGTTGATAAAATTATAAGTAGTTTAATATGTTTCGTAATTCTAATCAATTTACTTAGTCATATATTGTTACATAAGTAAATAGATATTCACGTAAATATTTTCTAATATCATGTTTGTTCGTGGTTGAAAAATAGAAAATCTTAATATTTAAATAATACTTGAATATAATAAACAAATGTTGACCTCGTTTTTTGTCAACTTAATTATGTAGAGCAATTAAACAATTAATCGGGAAGAAAAAAAAAAGAGATTTTTTATGTGGTTCAACAGTTAAAATCTGGATACGTCCACAAGTCACTTTTATTAACTTGTCTGCGTTAAAGCTTCATGAATGAGCAATTTCACAGAGCGTTTCTCAGTACAAAGTTGTGCATGAGTACAATTGACCAGATCCATGCTATTTATAGACCTGGTTACAAGAATATATTCCTGTTACACCCCAATTTCGAAATCATCATAAATGAGCCTCGAAATGTAGGCTCGTAAAGTGAAAGCTCAAAAATGTCAAGTAAGGGCTCAACACTTGTATAAATTAACATGTTTTCTTATTGGTTCTTATTGGCGATCCAGCACTAGTAAAGAAGGTTCAAGCTTAAGCATCAGGCTCGAAATGAAGGATCTTCTCCGAAGTATATGAGAGCAATTCAAGCCTTCATTGCAAGCTCCAAAAGGTTGATCTCTGAGGGTTAAGCTTGATGAAATTGTTGGCTAAGGATGAGGCTAACTAGAATGACGAGCTCGTGATGTTGGTCGATCTCAAAAATGTTTAAATTGTATGTTCGAGGTCAATAATCCAGTTTGAACGCGGTGGCTGTTAGGAAATTCCTATTCCCTGGGGATTTGTTGTTTTGATAATAAATCTCGATTATCATGGAATATTACGTGATTAATATATGTAATTATATGTATTTCAAATTTGAATTGTAACTTCCCGAAATAAAAGGGAATATATTTTGTTAAGCAGTCTATAAATAGACTGTAGAAATTCATTTGTAGATACGCACAATTGGGTACTGAGAATACTCAGCTAAATTTCTTTGTAAAAGTTTTAAGAGAATACCGCAACTCAATAATATTGACTCGTGGACTAGGCAGATTTTAACTGCTGAACCACGTAAAATCCTGATTGTTCTTACTTATTTTCTTAATTATGTGTTTAGTGCTCTTCAGATTTAAGTTGACGAAAATCGGCATGAACAATTTGGTTCTTTCATTGAGAACATTAAGCAAGTCTTTAGATTGTTTAATCAGAAACCTCCTGAATTACCAATGGCCGCCACAAACAACCCCAGTACTGGTGGGCGACCATTGTCCCAAATACCGGAGGAGCAAACTCCTCGCACTGAAGATTACCCACGCTGACCTGGGAAGCAACCCATGGTTGACCACGACCCAAAGGAAGGAAGTGCATCCTCTAATTCCCAAGGACCGCCTGCTCCCAGGCTTGACGAGGACCTCTACTATAATACAGAGAGGTACATTCCTATTGTTGAACTAGAGAATCGCCAATTGCGCCAACAGTTGGCAGAAGCTACAAGGCGCAACGAAGAGTTGGCTAAACAAGCTGCTGAGGTCTAGGCACCACTCCGAAGGCCAAGAGGACGTCCCTGAGGGAGCACAGCCGCCATGAGAGCTGAACAAGGGGCCCAGCAGGCTCAGCCGAGGCCAAGGGCGAATCCTGGCGATGAACGCCCTAGGAGAAATACTAGAACTGATGCTACAAACATTCCAACTGCGGAGGTGTCTACAGGAACAGGGAATAACCAAGCTCCTCTAGCAGCTCGAAGCTCTAACCCTGAAGCACTAAGGAACAACCCGGAACTTGTCCGGGCCAATTATGGACCATCTATACCCAACAATGGGAGGCCACCGCCATCACCCATAAGACATCCACCCTCTCCAATAAGGCACCCCTCGTGAATCCGAGAGGCACCACGACTAGCTCCTCAAAGGAATCAGGCAGGAGAGCCTGCACCACAAAAGCCATCTCGCAATGGTAGTCGAGATAGGAACCGTCGAGCTAGACTTGGGTATAGGGGCAAGAGGGAGGCGACTCAAGAATACAGGGTTCCCTCACCGATGGGAAGCCGTGTGTCAAGATCACAAACGACTAGGGCGAGGAGGCCAGTGGAAGATCCACCTCGTAATCATCGAGCCCCACAGCCAGAGAGAAACGTTAGCTTCTTAAGTAGGAGCTCAGACTACACTCAATTTGTAAGCAAATATAATACCAAGCCCAAGAATATCGGGAATTAGGGCAATCATCCCGACCTTCAAGATCACCTGAACCATAATCGAGGGCAAGCCAATCCCACAAACCCTGATTTGAGCGACCATTTGAATAGTAAAAAACCCGGTATATGGAATCAGTATTACCCTATACCGGGACAAGGAGCTGGATTTTTTATAAACAATAACCAACTCCCCCAAGTACAAGCTCAACCTTCAGCGGACTTGATCTAGGAGAGAATTGACCAGCTCGAAAGGGCATTCAGGCTACTGCAGGATGAAAGGAACAGGGATAAACTCGAAGACTTCGATGAGGAGCTCGAGCCTTTTGCCCCAGATATCTCCAACACTCAATTTCCACAGGGGTTTAGGATACCCCATGTATTACCGTTTGATGGGAACTCAGACCCATACAATCATCTGAGCACATTCAATACCATCATGCGAGCCAGCAATGTTGGTTATGAGCTCTGGTGTATGTTATTCCCAGTTACTCTGACAGGACCAGCGATAAACTGGTTCAAAAATTTTAGAAGACATTCGATCTCATCTTGGGATCAGTCAGCAAAGGAGTTTAAGGAGTAATTCAAATCTGTGGTAGGCGTCAGGCCCGGAGCCTCGGCTTTGACAAATGTCAGACAATAGTAGGGAGAGTCATTGAAGAACTACCTTGCAAGGATTAATATAGAAGTGGCTCGAGCCCGCAATGTCGATGACAGTGGCCACCTAATGGCTATAAGAGCTGGTATATTACCAGGGAGTCCCCTTTGGGAGGATATGCAAAGAAAACCCATAAGGTCATTAACCGAGTTCAATAGGAGGGCCCAGAGATTTGTCAATGTAGAAGAAGCAAGGTCAACATTAAATCTGACCTTTCAACCCATAACTACAACGACAAATGTTAACTCAGCCTCGTCCTCGGCTGCCCCATCGACATCAAAACCCTCTGGAGATAACCCTTCAAAAAGAAAGAAAAATGAAGGGAATAACCCTGAGGTAGACGCGGGGAAAAAGAAGAAGGGAGACAAGTATTTCTCCATTTACATAGTATATACCGAGCTCAATGAGACTCGAGAAAATATCTTCCTTGCCAATGAGAATCAGGTCCCGTTTAGACGACCTGACCCAATGTGGAATCAAAAGGTGAAGAGGGACTCCAATAAGTATTGCAGATTCCACAGGGACGTCGGACATACCACTGATGAGTGTCTACAATTGAAGGACGAGATCGAAGGCTTGATCTCGAGGGGATATTTCAGACAAAATGGAATCCCAATCAAGCCTCGACAGGACAGAGGGCAGCGTCTGCGCAACCTGCCCAATAGCACAACTCCTGAGCACGGGAGGATGATTGACCTCCCCCTATAGATGGGGAGGATGTGATAACCATCTCTGAGGGAGCGCATCTCGCAGGATCAGGCAGAATTGCCCAAAAAAGATACGTAAACAAGCTCAAAACTAGGAACGATTCTCCCTACGAGCCCGAACCACAAGCTCCGAAGCAGTAGAGGGTTGAAACTCAACCCATCACTTTTACAGAAGAGGATGTGTCACACATCCAGTTTCCTCACGATGACCCCCTGGTCATCACACTTCAGCTCGTGAAAAGGAGGGTACGCAGGGTCCTGATGGATAACGAGAGCTCTGTTAGTTTCCTTTACAAAGCCACTCTAGAAAAGATGGGACTCACGCTTCAAGATTTGAAAGCTTGTTCAACCATGTTGTACGGATTTTCAAGAGAAGGGATTGCTTGTACGGGATCCATTGAACTCTCCGTAACCTTGGGAGACTATCTAGTCTCGGTAACCAAGATGATGGTGTTCGTGGTGGTGGATGCTCTGCCGGCCTACAACGTACTGCTCGAGAGACTATCCCGGATTGGGCTGGGGGCAGTGTCATCTGTTAGGCATTTGGCCATCAAGTTCCCAACGTCTAGTGGCATCGAGATGTTGAAGGGAGACCATCTCATCGCATGGGAATGCTATAGCATTTCCATGAGAGGGAAGAACCAAACAAGTGCACAAGCACTTGTGGTTATTCAGGAGATGAACAGATCTGTCTTCGAGATAGAAGAAGAGATCGACCCTAGGGTTGAAGAGAGGGCCGATCTCAAACCAATGGAGGAGCTTGAAGAAGTGACGCTCGATGAGAAAGATACCACGAGGGTGGTAAAAATATTTTTGAAAGTGCAAGATAACAATTAACTTGCTTTTTGAAAGAAAACGATGTCACTAGTGAAGTTGACGGCTACGATGATTTAAACTATGATGCATGACCATTGCAAAAAACTAAAATCGGTTGCAGATGCGGAAGAGAGTTGGAAATGTTGAGGTTACTGCCTCAGGGAACCGATGACAAGGACAAAGACCCAATCTTGAGGTTACCGTTTCTTCCTTCAAAGACATTCAAAGCACTTCACAAGTTCAAGACGAAAAAAAAAGAAGTAACACCCATGAATTATCTTCTTCTTCTTGTTATTATTCTTTCATTGTATTTGTTGGTTTTTGATCATGTGATTCACAGTGCAGCAGAAGCATGTGATAATATTTCAATGCGATAATAACAATTATTAAAACATAAGAACGAATCGCTCTAGGAACCTTAACTAGAATGAGATATTTCTTATGTGACATGAATCTGAATTAAATAAAAATTAAAAACACTTTTTCTAGATGTAGAACACGTGCAGATCAAATAACGTCTTAGCCTCCTAACCCACCATCTTTCATACTTCATTTTGTAACAGTTTTGTAAGAATCTGCTTTGAAGTTATTTTCAAGATTATTACATCAATTATGTAAAATTGTCTTGTATTAAATGATACTTCATTTTATGTGCTTTACCCTTTCATGATTTCTTGTTCTTCTAGAATAGTTGTATCTCCATTGCTTTCGCAATGAGATGCTAGATGTTTATTCTAGTCTGATAACCTCTCTAGAATGTCAAAGAACTTAACTAAATCAAATAGCCTATTAAATTGCTCGTATCTGTTATATATCGGCTTTTGTGGTAAAACATATAAATTTGAAATGTCTAACACATTTCTAGATTAATGTGTTTCCTCCACATTTATGAAAGCTGATTCTGATATCAATCTTTGAAGATTTAATATCTAGTTTAAAATCAGTTCATCCTTTGGGATTTTAGGTCTTTGCCTAAATGCACATACATATAATCTCTATTATATTTAAGATACTAAAAAATAAGTGCTTATAATTATTCAATGATTCAATCCATAATGGATTGACAACTGCTGACTATTCCCACCGTTTAACAAATGTCAATTCGAAAATATAACATTCGATACATTAAACAGTCTATCACTGAGTTGCAGGAATGCTGTCTCATGTCCTCTTTTCTTGTAAAAGAATAAATGGACATTTATTCTGTAGATAATACATCCTCCCTACCTGGAAGGGAAAAAGTCTTTCTTGGATTTTGTAAACTAAAATATTTAAGCTTCTTATCTATATAAGTTGCTTGAGATAGAGCCTAAGGATTGTTCTTTCAATCTCTACAGAATTGAATGTACAAAACATTCTTGGCTTTTCTAAATCCAATATTTAGAAATGTTCAACTAACCATTTCTTTTCTATTCACGACTTCTCTACATCATTCCCAATGATTAGAACGTTGTCGATATTAAGAATAAGAATCACAACAAAATCTTTCTGGTCGAGATCTTCAAATGATTTTGTCATGTCAGCCATTTCAGTAAAGACTACTTAGACATTCATTTAAATTAATCTTATAATCCATGCATAAAGCAGTGAATACGAGCCTGTAAACATATTCAAGTTTTGTTACAGTAGAAGACATTTTTTCAAGTAATAAATTCTTCTTTCTGTTCATAGTCTTTGGCTATTAACCTAACTTTGAAAAGTCTGTACTTTCCTCTATTATCCTCTTCATCTTGAATATCTTGTTTCAAACTGAAGTTCAATGAACTTTAGTTGGATGTTCAAGAATCCAGATATCATAGAATTCCAAATTCCATTTCTTAATTCATGGTGTTTCAACCATTGATTTATGTAAAATAAAAAAATTTCATTTCATATACTAATATGTGAATGAAGTACACACAATCTAACTATCTTTACATTTGTAATGGAGTAGTTACTAACTAACGCTCCCACTACAACAATGTTTTACAGAATCTGTGATATTCTTTGGTTTTATCATTGTTAATTATCAGTAACTCGCTTACTTGACTTGTAGTCATTATTTCTAGTACAACTTAACTAGAAAATATAGTGATTATAATAATCATGCTTCATTAAAGTAGCATTTGAAGAGATACAAACTCTTTTGTAATCTTTTATGATTATTAAATTGTTTCACTAAAGGACTTTATGGAAAATTTTCAATTTTTCATTCACATAACCACTTGTGAATCTCAACTTCTAAGTCTTTGATGTTGTATAATCAGCCATGTACAGAGTATAACAAGCATTAAAATTATAGAAATAATAAAGAAGATAATTACTACTCGTTATCTATTTAATCTTATCTAATATGATTATATTCTATTTCCAAAATACTAATTTTGATTAGCATTCTAGTTGTATGTGAATTGTGTTTGAATTCTAAGTTCACATGCAAATTACTTGAATTCAAAATTAGAGTTTAGACTTCCTTTTGATCAAATCAAACAAGTCTCTAAGTGACTTTACTTTGAATGTTGTATAAAAATTTCTAGAAATTTTCTTTGCATTTGATCATAGTGAAACACATCTAAAATAGATATCAGTCAATATTGACTTACTATTTATTATTTCCTTTATCTTTGAACATTAAAAGGTTCAACATACATCTCTATGTATTAGCTAAACAATTATGTGATTTTTGAGCATTTATTAGAGAAAGGTCTTTTGGTTAATTTTAATTAACAGACTATATAAACAAGGAGAGAACCATTCAATGGTTGCAATAAAAGACTATCTTTTATTTATTTTATGTGTCTAATTAATTACAAACCAATCTAAAAAATAATTCACATATATGTTTCACTTAATTATGGTTGGAATAAAATGTCTCATTAAATCTATGATTTGCACAATAATGAATAATTCATAATTATCATTTATACTCATTGATGAAATAGATGGAACAAGTATATTTCAAAAAATAATAACTGAATTTATTATTCAAAATAAATACTAAACTTGTTCATTCATCAAATAAGGGATCTAAAAACATAGTTTCTAGAAAAAATTCTAGAACTATTTTAAAGAAAAAAGAACTTAATACAAAGTTGAAAATGAAAAAACTAATTTTCATGTCAGTTATCTCTTGGTCTACCAATCTGCAATCATTTTCTTGTTTTCTTTCACATTCTTTTCTTTTCTTGAATAATGCGTTCCTAAAAACAAGACAAAAATATGGTGGCAAAAAAATTTGAATAAACTATTCAAATATATTAAAAAGAGATGAGCAAATCATATGTATTCTTTCTTCTTGCAAACTTCGTAAGTGATCAAAAGAATCTCTTTTGATCTTTTCCCATATCTTGTATGCAGATCTGAGGTTCATTCTTTGATTGCCATGTTTTGATACTCTGTGCCACGTCATCATGCTAGTTTTCAGGAAAAATATTTGCCACCCAAGTTTATCATGATGCGACCAACATCAAATAAACTTTATTCGAACAATCTATTTTTACGAATAGATGTTGTGGCCTGTCTTTTTCAGTTTTTACTTTATACTGTCTTGGAAAAATAAACATCATGAATACCCTATTTTTTTTAAAAATAACTAACAACTACATGAATCCCAGAAAAAGTGCATTTTCACCTACCCTTCTCGATTATATAAACCCTTCTTCTATTTCTTCTCATTTCCACCCTCTTTTTCTTTTTCATCAAGAACTCAAAAAAACCTCTCAAAATATCGATCAATCTGAGCCATTCTGAAGCGTTTTTGAAGCTAAATATATGAAATTCTTTGATCCAAGTAAGTTTTCTAACTATAATATCTTATTTTATTGAAATTTTCTTCAAAAATCAGGGTTGTTTAGCTATTTTCTAGAAATGCAAAAAACTATCAAAATTGAATGGTGTTCTTGGATTTTTCTTGAACTTTTATTGAATTTATTGAGAAATCTAGTATTTAGAGACTAGAAAAATTGCTTCTAGGGTGATATGATACTTCGAATAGGCCAAACTAATGAAGAGTCGTGATTTTTTTTCCAAAAAATCGAAGTAAAAAATTTGATTTTTTTTATTTATGAGAATAACCCAGTTTTTCTTTCCGTTCCCACTTTTTTTATCTAAATGTTTTGCTGGTCGCATAAACCATTATGTTTATCATCATTTGTCATTGGTTGGATAAACTATAATGTTTATTATCGAGCATCCTATATATGATATTCTTAGAGATATATCTTTTTGGTCGAATTAGACTCTTACCTCCCGTTCTCCTTCTCAGATATTCATGCACGACTATTGGGGAGGTGAACCACCAATAGATGATGAATTACTGGAATTTACATTCAAAGATATCGAGCAGGACGTCCCTTTATAGTCTCCTTCAAACAATCCTCAACCTAATATTCCTTCCACAGCTACTCAACCCCTACATCCATGGCGAGAATCAAGCAAGTCGCTTGCAGAGTGATAAAAGACATGTAGATTGGACACAAGGTGACCATTAATGCTATTGAGGAGGCCTTGACTCCCGACCCATCTTTTATGGAGATGATTCTTACCCATGCTATCATAAAGTTGGGCCTAAGGAAAGAACAGACCTGATATGTCACCCCCCCCCCCTAGTGAGTTGTCAAGAAGGGTGGTCAATAGCTACCCCAAGAAGTATGGTCTTCGCAGGGTTACCTTAGTTAAACAACCCCCGAGCAAAGGACTAATGTTCCAGGAGGAGCCTTTAGTGCCTAGTCATGGTACCACATAGAGGCGGGTGCTACTTTACCTCTTCATGTTTACTTTCGAGGAGTGGTCAACTATTTTGAGATTGCTCCTTTTCAAATTACTACGAACGAATATAGCATGCTATCAACATTGCATATCCTTTATTATTTAAGGAAATAGCCTATTCTGACACCTCATGAGATCAACTGCCTATTCATTCTCAAATCAAACCCAAAACACAAGAACACAGGCTTCTTCCACTTTTATCATCAACACTCCCGGTCCTTTCTGAGAGACACTACCTACAAGATAAACGTTAGTAAGTACCACAAGGAGTACTTCCTCACTAACAGCCTGGTCGATGATAATTTGGCCTTTACCTGGGGAGGTAACTTGTTATCTTAAATTTTTTTCTTTGTTCGATCCTTTCTCCTCCCCACATGTACATTCATTTATAACTCTTGTTTTAAAGCCATGGTATCGACCAACTCCAACCCAAGAGATGCGTGACAGAGTTGACATCCTGACCAGTTTAACAGATGTAGAGAAAAGTTAAAAAGTACCTAGTGACTGTAGCAAACCTGCAACTGGCCAGACTTTTCCAACCTTACCAAGTCACAAAAGATTCAATTATGGAAAGCACCACTAGTGGTGGTATAAATGATCAGGCACCCTCTGAGCTGCCTTGGGTTATCTCAAGACCTTCCAGACCTCGACCAACTAATATTAATATCATGGAGCCAAGAAAGGCCCAACAACCAAACCATCCTACCCTAACTCCTCACGGACAAAGGAAACAAAGGATGATTGAGGAGTATATTTGAGGAGGTTGGTAATATTTTGAGGATGAGAACGATATTAATAGATTCTCTTCAAATATTAGTAATTCTAATGTTCACTTGACTAATATAGTTTTTTATTCAAACAATACTTTGTTTAAATTGCCCCCCATTCATATCGACCTATTCGATAAGAATGGAAATTGAACCAATAACTGTGAAGTAGAGTTTCCTTGGACAACTAAATTAGATAGTGTAGTGAACTACCAGCTATTAATATTAGAGAATTTTATATTTATCATTGCACTACCAGCTATATGTTAGATGATATATTTCTAACTTGTTGTAATTGTGCAGAGATGTCAGATGCATTTGATCTTTATGCCTCTGGGGGTTTAGCTGTTGGATCCAAGTAACCAAGAAAGAGGAAAGATAAGGGAGGCACTAGTAGGGCCTCCCTAGCAAAACAACAAAAGATAGCGGAGGACACTCCTCCTCCGACCAAGGAAATAACTCATCTACCTTCCCTTGCACAAACCTCAGTGTCTAATTCGACCGACCCTTTTGGTGCCTCCCTCGAGATGTTGAAGAATGATGCCTGCTCGACTATCGACAAGTTCAATAAAGTGGCTAGGCATCGAGTCAGGAAGAGAAAGTTTGTAGTGTTGCCAAATCTTCCCTCCAACCAGCATCTGGGTAGAAGTTTTGTTGAGATCATCACTGTAAGTACCCTTTCCTCTGATCTTAAATTTTTACCAATTCTTGATTAATTTTCCTACTATACTAATTTACCATCTATTCGCAGGGTATTCTCACACTTAACCATGGTTGGAAGCGTGTGGAGGAGGATGCCACAAAGATGAACAATTTGGTCGAGGAAAACAAGCAGCTGACTAGTGATCTTACCAAGGCTCAGGAATCAGTGTAGACGGCAAGAGATATAGCTAAAGCCAACAAGAAGGAGGTTGTTCAGTTGTAGAAAAAGCTGAAATAGAAAATGGAGGAGGTCGATCAGCTGAAGAAGAAAGTTCTCAAACTTGAGCAAAAGATCAAAATTCTCAAGCAGGAGAACCAAAGCAATCTGGAACGGTTCAAATGGGCTATTTCACATGATTCTATATGTTCTTAAAGCATAATCAAAATGCACATTTTGATTATCTTCCAGAATCCACGAGAAAGGTCGAGCTGGAGAAATAGGTTGTTCGACACACTTAGAATAAGATTATCCTGGTTCTCCTATCAAGGAAATCTCTTTGGAAACATGCCTCAATATTGAAGAAGAAATTGGTCCTGCTGTCAACCAGAGTGATCCTTCCCTGACTTTTCCTGCCACTTGATGCCATCTGTTTTTTTTATTTTAACTTGTAATATAATTGATGTGACATCCGAACAATATGATCGTGATGTCAAGACAATATGTTGCTCATGCAACTTTTACTTTTAGTATTTCACTACATCTAAGCATTTCTGCTCATGGTGAATGAAAAATCTAGTATTTTTATATATATACAAAATATGCATTTTAAAAATATTTGCTCGTATAACAAAACCTAGCATAACACTATATACTTTCCAATTTTTGGAAACAAAAATTTTAAGTGTCTTTGCATACTTTCACTTATTTTTTTCGTGCCTTATATCTCGTGTGTGCCCACCCCTCCACCCCAAGTGATCGAGGGGCTTTAAGGTGCTCAATCACTTTCCATTGACCTAACTTGTTCAAACATATGTTGTTCGATTTAACTTATAATAAATCTTGTAATACGCAAAAACAAAACACTAAAGAGCAAATACTTGTATAAAAAATACAATAATTTGGCAAGAAATAACTAGCTACGAACAGTTCCTTTTATTAACTCATAAAAAGTGGAAAAATCGTGTCTTTACAATTGAAAATTGCATACAAGCGACTAGAAATGGTCTTACAACTTATAAGTGACCAACCATGAAAATGACCAGTCCTTGTTCAAAATTTTTAAATAAGATGTACTTAAATACAACCCACCCATTTAAGAAGCGGTGTTATGGATAATACTTGTACAGGTGTTCGCCATTCCAATATTGAGGAATTAGGTCACCATTTAACTGAGCAAGTTTGTAAGTTCCTGGTTGTAGAATCTCTTCAACTTTATAGGGTCCCTCCTAATTTGGTCCAAGCATTCTCGTAGCTTGGTCAAGAGTGTTTAAGAAAACTCATCTTAGTACTAAGTCTCTAATGGAGAATTTTCTTTCTTTGACTCTGGAATTGAAATATAGAGAAACTTTCTTTTGGTGTGTTGTGACCCGTAATTGAGCTTGTTCTCGTCATTCTTCGTTCAAGTCTAGGGATTCTATTAATAATTGATTATTTTGGGTCTGGTTGTATGTCAGCCTACGGTGTGATGGAGGATCCAGTTCAACAGGCAACATGGCTTCATATCCATATGTTAAGGAAAATGGGGTATGGCCAGTTGATGTTCGATGTGTTGTTTTGTATGACCAGAGCACCTCAGGTAATTCTTTGAGCCATGATTTTTTAGCCTGTTCGAGCCTTATCTTGATTGTATCTTTCAGAGCCTTGTTCACAGCTTCGACTTGTCACTCGTAAAATTCAGTAAACAGGTCACTATCAAATTGTACTCCATTATCTAAAACAATCTTTTTTAGGCAATCCATACCGACAGAGGATATTCTTGACTACAAAGTCGAGAATTGTTTTATTGTAATTGTTGCGAGCGGTTCGGCTTCTGTCCACTTAGTAAAATAATCGACGGCTACTATTGAATACTTGACTCCACCTTAACTTATTGGTAGTGAACCGATCAGATCTATTCCCCATATAGAAAAATGTCCAAGGACTTGCATATTTTTTAGCTCGTTTAGTGTTGTTCGAGGAATTTTGGAGAATTGTTGACACCTGTCGCATTTTTGTACATAGTTCATTTCACCCTCGTCATTGTTGGCTAAAAGTACCCTTGTCATAGTATCGTTTTGGACAGACTCAGTCCCCCAGCGTGGTCGCCACAAAACCCTTCATGTACTTCTTGAAACAGGTCTTTGGCATTTTCATTGGTAACACATCTTAATAATGGTAAAGAATACCCTCATCAATACATGACTTCGTTTAGTAGTAAATATCGAGCAGAGTGCCTGATTAGCTTTTTTGCTTCATTTTGATCAGTAGGCAATATCCCTTGTTTGAGGTATTTCATGATAGGAATCATCCATGTATCGACGTCATTTATGACCAGGGTAGAGTCTTGTTAGTTATACTAGGAACTGCTAGATGTTCGACTGAGATTATGCTAAGTGTGTCCACATTTTTTGCACTTGCCAATTTTTCCAAAGCATCTGCATTTGAATTGTTGTTGCAGGGTACTTGCTGTATTGAATATTCCTCATATTGTGCTAGAAAGTCTTTGGCTTTGTTTAAATGTTTGACCACTTTTAATCCTCGACTTGGTAATCTCCTAGTATTTGATTCACCATCAGCTGTGAATCACTATAACTCTCGAGCGATCATGCATTGACATCCTTTGCCAATCTTAACCCATCAAGCAACGCTTCATAATCTACTTCATTATTTGATGAAATGAATCCAAATCTGAGTGCACTGTGAAAAAAATGTCCTTATGGTGTGATTAATATTAAACCTGCTCCAGAATTGTGCTCGTATGAAGAACTATCGATGAATAGATTCCACTTAGGAGTCTCTTTTTCAGGTTCCTCAATCATAGAGGTCTGCTCGGTAGTTTGCAACCCTGTGTATTTGACAAAAAAATCGATGAGTACTTGTCCTTTTATTGTTGCTCGAGGCTGGTAGGTGATCTCGAATTGTCCCAATCCCACTGCCCATTTTAATAAGCAGCCAGCTGCCTCAAGTTTTTGTAATACCTATCTTAGGGGCTCATCAGTTAAGATAGTAATTGGATGGGCTTGGAAATAGGTTCGTAGCTTTTGGGATGCAAGCAGTAAACACTGATTTTTAAACTGTTGGATATCTTGATTATACTCATACCAGCCTTTTGCTGACATAATACATTGAATGCTAAATTTTGCTTTCTTCTCGGATTAGTATCGCACTAGTAGCATACTCAGTGACTATTAGGTAAAGGAAAAGAGTCTCTCCATCATTTTTCTTGGATAAAATAGGAGGTTGAACCATATGTCTCTTGATTGCTTGAAAATCCTACTCGCATTCTTCTGTCTATTCAAATCTCTTGCTGCTTCTTAACAAGTTATCTGTTAATTTTGATATAAACCTACTTAGAGCAATAATTCTTCTTGTTAAAATGTGCACATCTTTGATTCTAGTTGGTGACTTCATCTCAATCAGTGCTTGGATTTTTTCAAGATTTGCTTCTTATTCCACGTGCTTTAACTATAAATCCAAGAAATTTTCTAGAAAAAAATCCAAAAGAACATTTGAGAGGATAAATCTTCATTTGATATTTTTTAAGAATTTTGAAGCACCCCTAGAGATCATTTATATGCCCCTCAGACTTCTTTGAATTCACAAGAATGTCATCAACATACACTTCCATGTTGTTGTCAATTTGGTCTTTAAACATGTGATTCACCATCCCGCTGATGAAAAACAAACTAGCTTCCTAACAAACACTAGATTGTATTGTTATAAGGTAATGCCATTTGGTTTAAAAAGACGTATCTACTAGATTTTCTCTACTAATCTGGTTATACCCAAAATAGGCATCCATAAATGACATTGTTTCATGGCCTGATGTTGTGTCGACCAGCTGATAGATCCTGGGTAGTGGAAAATAATCTTTTAGGCAAGCTTTATTAAGGCCTGTAAAATCCACACAGGTCTGCCATTTACCATTCAATTTGGGGACAAGTATTGAATTGGATACCCACGATGGATAAAATGCCACCCTAATGAATCTGTTCTCATTCAGTTTTTCAACTGCTTCTTTTAAGACTTTCGACCTGTCTTTGTCGAGCATCCTTCTTTTTTATTGTATTGGTGGAAATTTTGTCTATATTTAGGACATGGATGATCACATTTGGGCTGATCCCAACCATGTCTTTATGTAATCAGGCAAAGACATCCTGGCTCTTCCTCAAAAGCTTCGCCAAATTTTCTTGTACCTTTTCTTCTAAAAAAAATTTGACCTTGATAATCCTAGTCGGGTCTTTCTTCTTAATTCGGATCTCCTACTGTGACTAGGAGTCTAATCGAGCCGGATGGTACTAGCCCCTCGCCTATAAAACCATAGATAATTTGAGTGCGCAATTCAAGGTCTCGAACTGATAGTTTCATTCTTTCCAAAGATGACTTATACATAATATTAACTGAGCTTCCTGTATCGACCAATACTTGTATCACCATCATATTGGCTACTTGGATATCTATGACCAATGGATCTTTATCCAGGAACCTAACATGTTCTGAGTCCTCCTCAGAGAAGGTTATTGAGTTTCCTTCAATCCGAGGTTTTTTAGGAGTTCCCTCCTCAACTATTAGCATCTCGGTAACTTGATCATGACGTAGCATTCAAGCATATCTCTCTCGTGTGCTGCAACTGTCACCAGCTAAGTGTGGTCATTCGCAAATAGTGAGCAAGTTGTCCGCCAGTGGGGTTCACTGTAGTGGTGGTGAACATTGGTGTCCCTGGGACTGTTCATTACCACCAGCAATAGCTTGTTGGGGATCAACTCATGCTCTCATATATCGCCGCAAATGTCCTTGTCCAATCAAGAACTCAATTTCATCCTTTAATTGATTACATTTGTTAATTGCGTGAGTGTAGTCGTTATGAAAGTGATAGAACTTATTTTTGTCTCTCTTTGAAATATATCTTCATATTGGGACCTGTCATTATATGGCATTGTTGTGCGACTAGCTTGATATACATTTGCTCAGCTCTCGACCATTGTTGTGTAGTAGGTAAACCTTGTTTCATACTTGGTTGGATTTGAGCGCTTGCTAACGTTGTTAGCAAAGTCACTGTTCACTATTTTTCCTCCCTTCTTGCCATTATTTTTCCCACCGTTGTTAGCCTTGCTCGAGGTGTCACCAGCTTTGGCCTAGTCCATCATTTTATTTGTAGCAACCTCTTCGGGCTTCCCTTCATTCTCTATTGCATCTTCAAGTTAAATGTATTTTTCTGCTCGATCAAAGAATTCTTGAGTTGTTCGTATGCCATTTTTACCTAGACTATTCCATTGAGGAGATCGTCTCTTTACTCTGGCTATTATTTCCATCATTTTTCCCTCATTGCTAACAGATTTGGAGCGAGCAGTGGCTTTCATGAACCTTTGGATATATACCTTTAAAGGTTCATCATCTCATGGTCTTATATTTGTAAGTAACAAATTACCGAGTGCACAACGGAATGCATAATGGTAGGCGCAGGGAATAACAAAATTTTATTTTATTTAAAACATCTTTTAAATTACGTATCAATTAATCCACATATATTAATTCACACACATAGAAGAAGAAGAAACCTACCAGTTGAAGCTTTGACAACCTACCAGTTGAGCTTTGACATAAACTAAAACCAAGATCTTCTGAACCGTTCTCTACACCTCAAGATGTGTGTGGACACATAGAGAAACTATGTGTGATTTTTGTTATTCGCAAGATGTTATGAACACGTGAGATCTTGGAATATACTATGAGAAAATAGGTTTTCATGTCTAGAGAAAATAATACAATATTTTTTTCTCTTTGTGAACAAACTTGAGAAAATTTGCTAGAAATTTTTTCTAACTTATTATTTATATAAATTAAATTTAAAACATTATAATTATTAAGATAATATTTAAATAAATAAAATAGCCAAATACTGAGACATACACTCAGTTACACGCCAATCACAGTGATTGGCGTGTGACACATGTCAATTTTAGGGCATGTGTCTTAAGCATTTTTATATATTAATTATATTTAATAATCCATTTATTCAAAATTGTTATCTGATAACTGATAACCAATCTTATCAAATATTTAATTATATTTAATAATTAATCATTTAAATAAATATCTAAACCAATTCAAATCCAATTTGAATTATCAAATTTATCTTTCACGTTTAAATAAAGAAGACATAATTAATTCAAAATTAATTATTTTATTAATAATTTTGAAAATTAATAATTAATTAATTAATCACAATCATCATATAATTGAATATTTGCCCGAAGAACAATTTTCTTCCTAATATGCTCTTTCACAATTTTAACCATGTTTCAACTCTTACCTTGAATAATGTTGATAGAGTCAATTAGGGGACCTATAATTCCAAGCTCCAATAAATTTAGATTATTAATTAAAATTATTTAATATAATAACTTAATTTATTAATCTCAATATTATTCCACTAAAACTATGAGATTGAACTTTTTTAATTATAGACAATTCATTCGCTGAGTACTTTGTAATAAAGTGTCTATTAATATAATTATTACATACAATTTAATCATCTATTAATGGTTCATAATTAAAGCAAGGATATATTGCCTATTCGACCTCTTTAATTACCTCTTAATATCCTTAAATACCATTGACCTTACTAGTTAATAGTTAATTCATAAACTGATTTATGGATTTGAGTTCAGTAACCATTCAGTTCCAAAAGTCAATCCTTAAAGGAACCATTATTCAACTCCATATAGGAAAGGTATATTGTTCCATATCTGTATATAATGTCCTCAAGAAAAAAGTTTTCAGCCTGGTCATTTTGACAAACCATAACGATTGAATCAAATGACTCAAATAATATAAACAGGAGTTCATAGTACCTTCAAGATTTAGATCAATTTGTATATGACCATATATTGATATGTTCAATTAATACTTTGTGATGAAACAACATTTAATTAAGTAGTAATAACATATCGGATCCAGTTCTATATAATCTCATTATATATAGCACCTCCACTAAGATGTCTAATCGCATCAGTAATCCAGATCTATATTACATGTATTCATAATACCAGTGAACTGTACTAACAGTATTTAATCCAAAGATTCCATATAACTTTCTATTACTGTGAACTATTTAAATTCATTTCCCTTAATCTTAATCGTCTCGTACCAATATAAAATTGATGTCACATTGATGAACTTGGGAACTTTATGATATTTCAATAATATTATTCAAACAATAATATAAAACATTCAATATATGAAAAAATTCATTTCATTTATTTATTTCATAAAAATATTGTCCATTACATATGTTTTAAGGGCACCATTCCCAACAATATTGACTAGTTGGTTTGCCTCCATTGGGTGCACATGAGCAGCATAGAAGTGTCATAGAATTCTTTGACAAACATTTCCTATGAAGTGATCGTAGTAGGCTGGAATTTGAAGTACCACTCTTGTATAGCATCAAATAGTGTTGTGGGAAATATCCTGCATCAAGCATCTTTAGATACCTTTTGTATATCCATTTGAATATCAAATTTGTTGACATATGACACATGGTCTTTCTTTCCGGTGTAGCTAGGCAGAAGAAGCATTTGAAACTGCTCAAAACTTCAGCATTAGTGATTCTTCTTATGAATGGAGTTCCTTTTCTCCGATCATGATCTATGTCAGAAGTTTTGTTGCTAGCCAGTTATTGAATATCATGATTTAAAGCGTCTAACTGGGCTTGTACTACAGTTGGCACGACAGGTATGACTACAGGGATATACTCACCATGCTTCGATCATTATATATATCCTGTAGGTCTTCATTCCTTCATTTTTGGTCATCTCTCCCTAACCAATCAAACACATTTGAACTCCTTGGTTGCCCCCAACATTATGAATGTCTGGTTTATTAAGATGTTGCTTGTCCTGACGACCATCTCCCCTTCTCTGACCTTGATAATTATTAGAGTAACCTTCATTGCATGTGGCCATACCCGTCTCTCTGTCGAGAGTGTCCTGTTCAAGTTCGGGTATAGCAACTATCTCTTTCATTTCAACCAAGGTCTTCTCGGTATATAGGTGGTGGCCTTTGTTTCCTATGTTAGTCGCTAGGTCTTAGGACGTCCCTGCACCTCAAAAGACCTTTGACAACATAGCCTATATAAGGCTGCCTCTTGTGCCCAGGTGGGGGATTTCCTAGTTCTGTCAGGCAAAACATTCATCAGTCACCAGGTGTCTTGTACTTCGAGGACGCTGCTCATCCCTGTTCTGTCTTTTTAGTTGTTCATCATGTCGGCCAAATCGTTGTAGTTATCATTGCTCATCATGTCTATTAGACTGTTGTGGTTGACGTTGTTCATCATGCCTACCAATTCATTGCCTTTGACCCTGGTTTATGTTTTGCGGCTGGTCCCCATCTCATGTTGGTCGGGGTTGTTCCTGATGTTGTGGGTTTTGAGGAGCCTAAGGATTCTGGGGCTACTTGGGATTTTGAGGATCCTATAGAAGGCGATGTCCATGATCGATCTATATAGCAGCTTCCAGAAGATCCATCTCTGTTTTTCTGACATCTAACTCTCGTTGATGCTTGCCTATTTCTACCTGTTGCATAATCATTGTTTCTGCAACATTCTCTTGGTTAGCTTTCAGGGTAACTAACTCGTTCTTTATCATCCCAGAGCTGCTCACAGGGTTTTAGCATCCATTTCATCACTTTCTTCTTCCAACTCGACCTGGGGTTCTGTAACGCCCTGGTTACCCCAGAACAGTTACGGTGAACGGTGGACCGGAAATTTGACTCGCTACCCGAGTCCTTTTGTCAAAAACGTGCTCTAGGTGTAATTAACAGGTTAAGGTATAAAACTAACAAAAAGGAAATTGATATTTTCATTACAAACTGCTCTGCAGAGCTAATCAAAACATTTACAAGTTGTTCTTAGTACAAAATGGTCATTACTGTTTTAAATTTACAATCCCGCTGACCTAGGCGGCAAAAATAGGGTAAACCCCCTAGTTCCTCTGAGAACTCCTTGGCCGTGGTGGTCAAGCGGACGCATATGTACACATCACCACCTAAGCTCTCCACTCAAGGCTAGGTGAGCTTTTCTTTTCCTTTACCTGCACCACATAGCACCCATGAGCCAAAGTCCAGCAAGAAAACACGGTATTATATGTAAACATCATCAAATGATTATCGTTACAATCACACAGAACTCATAGCTTTCAAACAGATGATTGAATATCACTTGAGGTCCTGATAAACCATACTGAGTGACTGACAAGCAAGTCACTAATTCAAATGGAAGAGTGGCTGCTAGGTAAGCCACTAGCCTTCAACAGGTTCTGGTAAACCATACTGAGTGACTGACAAGCATGTCACTGTTTCAAGTGGGAGAGTGGCTGCTAGGTAAGCCACTAGCCTCCAAGCGCTTATTTATTTCATTGACCTTGAGGTCGGTCTGGCATTAATGCTCTTTGAGTCATTCAATGCAGACAGTCGATTAGTTTTAATCTTTGTTGGCTTGCATTAACACGCTAAGGCCGTTCTGACTAATAAGTCAGCGCAACGTGACCAGTGCCAAGTACCACTGCCGAACCTGACTAATAAGTCACAGCTTCACAGTTGATACTAGCACCTTTGCCAAATCTGACTAATGAGTCAGTACCATGCACAAGTGAGCAACATATGCTAAGCATTCTATATTCAATCCATGTCCATATTTACATAACCAACATGCCTCATGAATATCCATGCATGTCACACTTGGGGTGCAGTTTTCTTACCTCTGGTTCGAGCTAGAATGAATAAAAGAACGACCCTTGAGAACGATCAACCTTTTGGTCCTTTAGCGGTTACCTGGTCATAACCAATTATGGGATTCCATCAATAAAATTAATAACACAAGGTTCCCAAACCAAAACCTAGCCTCCGAGACATCAAACACTATCCAACCGGGTACTAGGTTAAACCCCAAGGCCTAAGGCTTGAATCCCCAAGCTAAAAAAACCATTTTGGCCAAAATTGCCCTAAGGGCCGTGGCTCGCCCTAGCTGTGCCACAACGCACCCCTCAGACAGAGGCTACCCTCTCTGCCAGCGCCATGAGCCGCGGCGCACCACAGCCATGCCGCGACTCAATACCCAGACCAGCCAAAATGACATCACGCACTAGCAAACTTTCCCCTGCGTTTTCCCTTGGAACAAAGCCCTCTAACCAACTCCAAACCTCCTCCAAACACCCAATTTAACCTCTAAAGATCACCCATAACTCACCCTCATTAAAACCCAAGCTAAACTTCAATCAAAACCACCACAAATCCAAACTATCATCAAGAAATCATAAACTGAAAAACTAAAGGAAAACAGAGTATAACCAGAAACTTATGACTGAACTCACCTCAAATTCGTGATTGAACCTCCTTCAATGGCTGAACCAAATCCACAAACTCAGCCCCTTGATTTCCTAGCTTGATTCCACCCTTTGAGCTCAAAATCTCCAAAGGAGAAATGAGAGAAGGATGGTGTACGGGTTGGAGAAGAAAGACCATGTTTTGGCTCTGTTTATTCTATATCCTTCTACAGCCAACTAAAGGGTTATATAAATCCATCCAAATGACCTAAATGCCCTTAGGTCACTTAAGGCTTCTAAAACCATTTCAAGGGTAAAATTGGTACTTTCCACTTATCCCGTTAATCATAATTAACGCTTCCCAATTCCCACTAATCTCAATATCCTCAAACACCAATAATTCACATCCCGTTACCCTTTAATGCCTGGTAACATTCTAATCATTAAAACACCCAGAGACTCACCCCGAGCCCCGAGCTTAAGCCTGTTATGACCAAACCGATATGTAACATACCATGATCGTCTCATGCTGAATGGCTCGAACAAACCCACATTATAATGTGGTCTCAAAATATATCACCAACATGCATCCAAGTAAACAATTTACCCTCAACGGGCCAAATTACCATCACATCCCTGTAATTAAAAATATGGACTCACATGCATGCATTTCACATCATATTATAATATAATCAACATATACATGCATTTTATCAATTAATAACATAATTAAGCAAGTATGGCCCTCCCGGCCTATTATTCACGCCGTTAAACACATCGGAGAATTCGGGGGATGACAGGTTCCTCTTCTGGGATTCCTGGGGGAGGAGGTGGAAGAGGATCTTGTAAACCTTTAGTTGTTTAGCCTGAATAATTTCCTTGATTCTTCTTGGGCGGCATGGTCGATGTAAAGTTGATTTATGTTCTTGAGTTCAGCTCTCAATGAAAGTACCAAAATGTTGACCATATATTTGGCCAACGACACTAACTCAAATAAACGATATGAATAATAAAGAACTGAACTAAAAGAATTAACGATACGAGGTTTTATAGTGGTTCGGTCTCAAGTGATAGTAGTGATCTACGTCCACTTAGACAATCTTAAGCATCAAACCCACAATCATATGAACTAGAGTTAACTTAGTTTCATAAGCTTGAGATAGTACAACATCTAGTTTATAAAAGTTTATGAATATAAGCTTAAAAAACAATGATACACTAAGCCCCCTATTTATAGGCTCAGGGGTCTTACATAAATTGGTCATGGGCCTTACATGACTTGTTTTCCAAATAAAATATAAATAATACATATTACATTTGAAATATTAGATATCTACTTGACCAGCATTGCTTTTCTGAATGAAACTTTGACTATATTCTGATTAGATGTTATTTTCTGAAGCTTTCAATTAAATCCTTGTCTCCTGGTCGAGGGTTGACTAGCATCTACGATATTTATTTCATTTGGTCATTGTTTGATTGCCACATGTCGATATTATATGTCATGTCATCATGCTAGTTTTTAGGGAAAACATGAATTAAAAATATTACTACCATTTTTTTAGTGATGATGCCTGAAAATTTTGAAGGATGATGTAGACTTCATTGATTGGTTAAAGGGTTAGACTAAAAATTTTCCGTTCAAAAATAATTGTGCAACAAACAGACTCATCAAAATATGCATCATGCTCGAAATATATGTTGGTCGAATGATAATGAGAAACTACTTGAGGGTGTGTTTAATTGGTCAACCATAGAGAGAAAAATCATACGATGGGCGCTTAAAGTTATTCCAGTTCGATGGGGAGCTTTATTTATCTATAAAATGATTGAGTTCATTATTATTGAAATGTAAATAACTTATTTTATTAAATATAGGAAAATTAGTTATGATATTAATTTTTTTTTTTTTTTGTATTTGAATTTGTTGACTGGATTTTTCATCAATGAAAAATTATTGACAGAAATAATTATGATTATTAAAATTAAAACTAAAGCAATAAAAGGATTATAGTTGTTCAGCCTAAATAAGTTATCCTACGTTCACTGGTGTATGATTATTCTTTTTTTTTTATGAGTTACAATTTTGGAAGCATACGTATTTAAATACTCGGAATGGCTCACATGCTTCACCGTGACCACCTTATTTATAGAGTGGTCGGTGTACTAGGTTTTGATCAAGGGAGTAGTTACCTGATTTGTTATAATTCAAATATTCAAATTTGGGTAACTAAATCAAATGAAAATAAATATCTTAAAGATTATTTCCTATTTTGTAAGCTTGACCAATAAGGATTTCTTAATTTCTTAAATGCAGATTATTGTTTCTGGGTGATCGAGCTCTCCCTGCTTGGGCTTCTTCCTCAGTTTAACATTCCTCGAGCACGTTTTGAGAACTAATCTCCTCGCCTATCCAAGATCAATCCCCGTCCAACGAGTTTGGATACCTACTCTTTGACTACCTAAGTACTTTCTCGATATTTGGCAAACAACTTATTAAGTGGTCTATTTTAGCTAGGAGTTTTTCAAGTGTCCTCCCTATCTCGAGCTAACCTCCATTCTCATTAAACACCTCCCCAAAAAATTGTCATTTTTTTGCTTGGTTTGTTATATGCAAGTTATGTATTGTTTATCCCAAATACTAGCATGATGACATGGCACTCGTGATAGACATGTGGCAACTAAAAAGCATAATCGACATCAACATTGGTTGAACATATCAACTAAGGAAGTCAACATATTTAACCAACGATCATTATTTAACCATAAAGTTATCTGATCGACATATTATTGATCCAACGTAACATGTATGACTAGTAGAAGCATGGTCGATCGAGCACAAAGTCACGATGCAGTACTTGAACATTTTATTTTGATTTTAATCATTTAATTGTATTTACAGTCACTTATTTTGGCATTTCATGTTAAATATTGCCCAAAATGCTTTATAAGGCCCATTTTGTAAGGTCAGTAAGTCTATAAATACAAGAATTATTGTATCATTTATTTTTCATGCACACTTTACATAAAGAATACTATGTCATTTTGTATTCTTATCGCAGACTTAAGAATCTCATTTGAATCTTGTTCACTTGATCTTAAGTTTAGGACTCTTTTATCAATAAAAGTGTCAAGCGGACATAGGTCATTATCGATTCTTGGGATCGAACCACTATAAAATCTATGTTCTTATTTATTTTAGCTCATTTATCTCTTTTCATATCGTTAATTAACTCTTTTGTCGTTGGCCAAATTTGTGGTCAATATTTTACTATTTTCATTTAGAACTGAACTCAAGAACACCACTCTTACTTTCGTTCATCCAAACCTACGCTATTGAATCCACCACAAGGACCAATTGGCCCCAATACCAAGTGGATAATAGGTTTAGGAGAGTGCCCCACTCGTGAGGTTGAACATATATGTGAGGCTATGGGCCTTATGCAAGATGAAGTGGCTAACATTCATGCCACTCAATAAGCTACTTAGGCAGTTGTAGCCGAAGCATTAGCCAAGAAACAAGCCTAGATAGATCGTCAAATGAGGATTCTAGAAGAGCGACAATAATAGACTAATCACAGGTATAGAGAAGTTGACGTGGCACTCGAAGCAGCTCTCCAGCTAGCACAAGGACAGATGCCACTGCCAACACCTTTATTCCAATAGCATCTGCAACAAAACATTCCTCAAAATCTTGACCATTAGATTGAGGTCCATCAACCACGATCAATAAGAGGCAACAACCAACCTAGGGGAGATGGTTTTTCTCTTCAACAACCTCGCAGATGTAGAAGCCATCATTCTAACTGATCCAGCAGACAAGAAATTTCAGTGACCCCCTTGTTGGCATCAAGGTCAGCGAGAAAGAAAGAGGAATTCATAACTTGACAAGGAGACCCTTCTTGCTCGTGACAATGAGTTGCCTCCTCAATATCAAGAAAGAGCACACCGAGAATATTTAAGGTTAGTTGCAGGCTCTGGTCGATGTAATGTGCCTAGACAGAATGATCAAGGTGCACCTCATAACAACTGACCTGCTGGACCTTCTAATACAACAATCGGGGACTGTGACCAACACATTGGAATTGATTAAGGTCAACTTGAAAAGTTGACCAGTAGTGTTTCGACGTGTCACCTGGGTGTTGCGACATGTCGCCTAGCCATGTTGTGACATGGCGCCTGGATGTTACGACATGTTGCCTGGATGTTACGACATATCGCCTGAGTGTTCCTTAGAGTTACATTTTTTAGTTCCAAATGATGTATTTAAAAGCTCTAATCCTATTGGTTGATGACAATGCCTACACTATAAAATGGGTCTTTTAGAGTTGTAAAGTATTGACCCCTCTTTTCAACTCTCTCTCTCTCTAAATCCTATCTCTCTCTCTCTCTCTAGCTTTCTAAGAAAACTCATTTTCTCTAAGAAACTCACCAAGAATTGCTTGACTTGTGTGAGTTTCAAAGACTTGTTTAATCTCACTTCTCATTCCATCTTGGTGAAGCTTCAATAAACTTTGGGAAGGCTTGGAATAGAGATTTTGGATAGTATACTCCTTGTGTATAAGTCTTTTGATGTTCCCCCAAGCTTGAAGACTCAATTGTTCTATTCAAAGGTTGTATCTCTCTAAAACTCAAACTATCTGATAGACATTTTTGATTTCGTTTTTGAGTTTCCCATTATGATTTGTGATTTTATTTTTGATAGTTCTATTATATTTTATGTGTGAGGATCACTTATCTAGGTGGTGTAATTTCACTATCTATTTTATGTCATTTTCTAGATTATGATTTAATTTTTGAATTTCTAAGATTTGTCTTCATCCTATGCATGTGATTCTTAATTAGTCTTTAGAATTTGTATTATTGAGTTTATTCTTATTGTTCATTGTTGATTTATAGTGTGTAAGCCATAAATTCTCAACACAAGATATACCTCCAAGTGACAATCGCCAAAACCCTCAGTACCCCCCCCCCCCCCTCTGATGAATAATTGACCAGGGAGTCAATTTGTTAGAGGTCAACTAAGAAGTACAAATGTATTTGATAGGCTGGGAGTTGAGGTGCCTAATCGAAAAGAAGATTTAAAGAATGTACTCGATCAGAGGAGACAAATGTTGGTCGAAGGTGGAGGTTCAACTATTCCTCCTCTATTGATTGAACCTTTGAACGACAACACAATAATTCCACCAGTGCCACCATTCAACCAACTGTAAAATTATCCAGCAATTTCTCATACCATTCAAGCACAACTCGATACGTTAAATCAGGTGGTGAAAAGTTTGGTCAACCAGAAACAACCAGCATCAATTGACATTATTGAGAAAAAAAAATGTGTACTCTAATTATTGAATTCGATATTATTTTCATTATTGTAATAAGATTTCTATTATTTTCGTATTTTTTAAATTAGCAAAATATGTATGAAATAAATAGTGAATACGTATAGAGTTTATATGATTTTATCAATTTGCGATTATACTACAGTATCATAATCTTCTAACATTGATTTTTTTACTTATCATTAGACTTACTATTTGTAATAACAACTACCAACAAACATTTATATTTTATAAATTAATACTCTTTTTCTCTTCTTATATATAACTTAAATAGAATTTTGGTTCCTTTCTCATATCTATGTGTAACAGACCTTTGGTCCAAAAGTATATTGTAAAAAATGTCACTTGGGCCTAAGACAAAGTTGTATCTTTTTCTAAAACAAAATAGCAATATATATATAGGGTCCAAAAGAGAAGCCCAAAATAAAACAACCCAATAACAACTAACAAACAAACCCAACCAACTAACAATAATAACAACTCAGCCATTCGGTATTTTTTGCTACTCCCCCTCAAGATGGGGCAAAGATGTTGTGACGACCCATCTTGGAGACAAGAGTGTGAAATTGAGTTGATGGCAAAGCTTTGGTGAGGATATCAGCGAGCTGGTTGTTGGTGGAGACATGTAAAGTTTTGATGATTCCTTGGTTGATTTTGTCACGAACTAAGTGACAATCTATCTCTATGTGCTTTGTTCATTCATGGAAGACAGGATTGGAAGAGATATGAAGAGTTGCTTGGCTGCCACAGTAGAGAAGAACTGGTTTTGTTTGAGGAAAACCAAGTTCTTTGAGTAAGGAGAGTAGCCAAATAACTTTAGTGATGGCATTAGCCATGGATCTATACTCAGCTTCAGCAGAAAAGTGAGAGATGGTGTGTTGTTTCTTTTATTTCCAAGAGACCAGAGAGTTGTTGAAAAACACACAAAAACCTAAAATGGAACGTCGAGTGTCTGGGCAAGCGGCCCAATCAGCATCACAGAAAACTTTGATGGAATAATCTAAGAGCCAATGGGTGGTAGTGATAGAGTCCTTGCTGGTTTGATAATAGAGACCATGTCCGAGAGTGGGTTTTGATGTAGTGTAGCACTTTAAGGGCACCTTCATAATGGGGCTGTCACGGCGAACAAACAAATTGGTTCAGTTTATTGATGGCATATGATAGATCGAGTCATGTGATGGTCAAGTAGATGAGGCAGCTAATGAGTCTTCTATAGGCTTTTGGGTCCTTAAGTAGCTCAGCATCTTCAGCGGATAACTTGAGGTTGACATCCATATATGAAGATGTTGTTTTGCATCCAAGTGTGCCATTGCCTTCAAGGATTTGGAGAGCATATCCTCGCTAAGATAAGAAAGGCCTTTGTTATTCCTAGCAATTTCAAGACCAAGGAAGAATTTTAGTTCACCAAGATCTTTTAATTGGAAACAAGATGATAAGTATAGAATAAGAGTGTTTATTGCATGTGTAGAATTGCTAACAATCATAACATCATCAACATAAATTAAGAAAGCCAAAAAAATTGTATTGTCATGCTTAATGAACAAGGAATAATCGGTTTATGAGTGCTGAAAACCATAGGCAAGTAAGAAAGTAGTGAGTTTAGTGTTCCATTGTCTAGAAGCTTGCTTAAGGCCATATAAACTCTTGTTAAATTTACAAACTGGTTTTTGAAAATTAGTTTGCTCCCCCTTAAGTGTGTATCCTTGAGGTAGAGACATGTAAATCTCTTCATTAAGATCACCATTCAAAAAAGCATTATTTACATTTAATTGGTGTAAATACCAACCATAATGGGCAGCAATGGCCAACAAAAGTTTAACAGTGACCATTTTGGCAACAGGGGCAAAGGCGTCAAAATAATCCACACCTTCTTGTTGAGTATAGCCTTTAGCAACTAACCGAGCTTTATATCTTTCAACAATACCCTCAAAATTTCTCTTAAGTTTATAAATCCATTTACATCCTATCAGTTTATGTGTGGTGGGAAGGTCAACTATTGTCCAAGTGTTGTTATTGTCTAAGGCATTTAGTTCTCCATTCATAACATTGGTCCATTCTAAGGAAAGACTATTTGTCTTGTATGATGTGGGTTCACTTATGGAGCTAGCATTGCCAATAATTGTATGAAAGGAAGGATGCAATTTAGAATAATCAAGGCAGTCAGATAAAGGATATTTAGTAGAGGGTGTGGTAGATGCTAAACTATTATAACAGTGATATTGCTGTAAAAAAATAGGGAGGTCTAGAAGATCTCCCTATTCTAATGATGACTTCATTGGTGTTATTGTCAATGCCAAAATAGTTTTGTTGCCTTTGTGAAATGTCCATTGCTAGTAAAGAAGGATCATGGGCAACAGCTCCATTTGGTACATGCAATGACAATGGAGAAGTAATATTAGAGAATAAAGAATTGAGATTATCAATAGATCTATTATTGAGAAAAGGGAAAACTTTCTCATAAAATATAACATCTCAAGATATGAATATTTTATTAGTGGTTAGGTCCATGACTTTGTAGGCTTTCATACCTTGGGGATACCCTTGGAAGAGACAAGGAATAGCTCTTGGAGAGAACTTGTTTCTTGAGCTTGGCAAAGTGGAAGCAAAACACAAGCAGCCAAAACATTTTAAATGATCATAAGTAGGACTTTTGGAGTGCAATACCTCATATGGTGTAATGTTTTTGAGAGGCTTGGAGGGAAGTCGATTGATCAAGTGGGTGGCTGTAAGAACAGTATCACCCCAATATACTAAAGAAATACCTGATTGAAACATTAAAGCTCTTGCAACATTGAGTAAATATTGGTGTTTTCGTTCAACCACCGAATTTTGCTCAGGTTAATCAACACAAGATAAGTAATGAATAGTGCCTTGTGATTTAAAAAAATTATCAAAAGCTAATTCCTTGGCATTATCAAATCTAACCCCTTTTATTTTAGTGTCAAATTGTGTGTGAATCATTGTGAAAAAAATGTGGTATCATTGTTGAAACATCAAATTTCATTCTTAATAAAAAAGCCAAGTATAACGAGAGTGATCATCTACAATAGTAAAAAAAATATCAAAATCCTTCTCTAGTCTTGTTGACCCTCGATTTAGCCAACTGACACGGAGTCAAAATATGAATGATATAGACGAATATGTATAGATAATAACGTAATGACAAAAGTAAAGAAAACACAGTAATTTATAGTGGTTCGGCCCCAGAATCTGGTAATGACCTACGTCCACTTAGAATGATATTGATATGGGAACAAAAGTGTGATCAGAGAACTTGGGTTCAATGAGTTTCAACACTCCTCATAAACAATACAAGTTTTCACAGATAATTTCTATATCTCTATGATTTCCGGGCTCCAAAAGTCCCTTCCCATGAGCCATCTCCTGCTTTTTATAGGCTCATGGAGGGTTGCCCAATATTGTTACAGATATTATCCCCTGAATCATGGGATATTCAGAAGATTGCATGAAATAAATTCGGGATACATAAGATCTTTCCATAAATGTTGCTTTGCCAGCGGAACCACCGACCAGTATGGTCGTGGTAAAAACAGGTCTGTCTTGCTTCTGGTGTGTCTCCTGGTTGATACTCTAGCAGACGCTCCAGGTGTCAGCCACGTGTCAAGAGATTATTTGCCACGTCACAAATGCTAATTTATTGGATAACATTTGCCCCCCAAAGTTTATTTACCACGAACAGTAAATAAACTTTGAACGAACGACCCTTCGGTAGCCCATCCTGACGTGTCAGAGCCCTTCGTGCGTTCTTGAAAAAAGCAAACCACTCCTGTCTAATCAAGGCTTTTCAGTTTCCCAGAAACAATTATGACGGCCATTACGCTTCCCCATACTTCGAAAATGGAAAACTAATGATCACGCCTTTTGAACATCAAAGACAAACTTATATAAGGTTACTTGAGGCACTTCTTTCCTTTTTACGCACGTCATCTCTTTGTCGAAAAACCCTAAAAACCAGAGCTTTACTCTCTCCGGCGAACCTTCCTTTGTGCTGTAGGATCAGACGGTGGGCTCGTTGACTCCCGAAACTCTCACTTCCATCTTCACGACCACTTTCCTTGGTAAGTTACTCTGAAACTCCATGCTTCTAACCTTTTGTGGTGCATGCTCTTAAATGGTCTACTGTTTGAATCTCTTGGTTTCTGTGTTTTTTTTTTTTTTTTTTTTTTTTTGAACGCCTGTAGATAAGATGTCTTTGTAGGCAACGTAGGCTTATGAGCAGGTTTAAAACCCAGGATTAGTGCTTTTTAGGACATAGGATCGAAGTAGCATTTCGATTTTTTAGACCAGTTGGAAATAATTTCTTCCCGTTGTGAGGGGAGTCGAAAAAGCTTTTCAGGAAAACTTTTCACTTTCACCCTTTTGGTCCATTTTTTAAACTGTTTGCGCAGAGAGACTTAGTTAGAATGCTGTTATATAAAGGCTTAGCTTTTATACTTCGACCATCGTTACTTTAAGAATCTCCTAGATTCCTCTGATCTCGCCTCCCCATTCTTCTGTTTGCAGATTTTAATGCCAGATTTGTGGGGAGGTGAGAGACCAATCGACGACGACCTCCTTGCCCAACTGCTCGAGGGAGAAGAACAACTAGCCGATCGCATCCACCAGATACCCTTCTCACGAGCCTCTTCCAGACCGCACCCTTCTCCTTCAATGGCCCGTTCAAAATCCTCTGGCAAGAAAAGGCCCAAATCTGAAAGTAACCCTTCTCCTTCTGCCCAGCCTGATTCGCAGGCGGGGGCTCCCTCGACCAGTGGTCGAGAGAATCTTACTCCTGACCCCAATATCCAAACTATGGCTCGTCCTCATCATCGCAATCCGCCTGATGTCGAGTGGTACACTCCTCCAGCCAGTTCGATGACCCTTCGGATGGTCGCGAACTGCTTCAGAAAATACCCCCTAACGGGGGTAACCATTACACGTCCTACTGCGGAGCAGAGGGCTAACCGTCCAGGAGGGGCAAACAGCGCCTGGTCCCGGTATCACATTGAAGCGGGGGCTTATCTCCCTCTTCATCCTTTCTTTGTGGGGGTGGCCAATTATTTCGGCGTTGCTCCCTTTCAAATAACCCCTAACGAATATAGGATGTTGGCTGCACTCTATGTCCTGTACAAACTTAACAAATGGCCAGAACCTTCACCTCATGAGGTTAACTACCTCTTTGACCTTAAGTCCAACCCTCAACACAACGGGACGGGCTTTTTTCACTTCTGTCATCAGGAGACTGGCCGGACGTTTTTGAGTGGCACCACCCACATATCAAACGTGGGACATTACAACAAGGAGTACTTCTTTACTCCGGATATATCCAGCAACAACTTGGCTTTCGCGAGAGGAGGTACAATTTTGTCTTTGCCTTGGTCGATACTTTACCATAGGGTATTTCCTTTCGTCATTTCTCAAACTCGACTTGCTTTTCAGGCCCCTGGTTGCGCCCGACCCCCACACCAGACATGGTGTCGAGGTCTGACACTCTGGCCAAGATGTCTGCCGCTACCAAATGTGTCAAGACCTTGACACAAGAAAAGAATTTGAGGTCGTCTGGCCTTCTGGCTCCTCACCATGACAATAGAGGGTCCGAAACGGACGAACCCACTGCCGGGGGGGTTCCCGAGCAGCAACTTCCTGTGCCCTCTCCAAGGAGGAGGCCTACAGGAGTTACAATCAGGGAACCCACGGGCAGCCCTTCTGCAGAAAGGCCTTCTGCTCCCCAAGGCAAGGGGAAAGAAAAGGCCAAAGAACCAGTTGTTGACTTGGAAGAGTCTTCTGACGAAAATGGTAACGTTATTTCGCTTTTAAATGGTCTGCCAATCCTCTGTCACATGTTTGACGGGGATGGCAACTTTACATATGCTCCAAATCTAGGGCCAAACTTCTTCATGCCAGAAAATGAGTATATGATTAATAGAGTCAATAGTATAGCGACCAGTAGTTGTAGCTCGGGTATTCACTTTATTATCTTCTTTCTGTTGTATTACTTATTTTCCCCTTTTGCTTCCCTTACTAACCTCTTGTGTTTATTTTCATGCAGATATGTCGACTCCCAATATCTTTGACATGTACCAGGCCGAAGAGGAAGAGGAAGTCCCTCAACTTCAACGGAGGTCAAAGAAACGAACTGGTGAAACCAGTCGAGGCCCTTCAGCCAAGAAGAGTCGACCAGAAGACCCTCCTCAGGGCACTCCAACCGGGCAAAGTCCTGTGCCAACTGGGCGAACTCCTACCCCTCCTCCAGCTCCTTCTGAACAGCAAAACACCCCTGCTCGGTCCAATCCTCCACCTGCGCCTGCTAGGGAGCATCTTTCTCGCGAAGAGGCTCATGAGGCCAGGCTCGTGAGCCATACCATTCGATCCGCTAAGGATCGAATTGAACGCATTTCCAGAGGTGAGCGTGTTGGGGCCGCCATGATCCAAGCTGTGGAGCTACCAGTCGATCAGATCCTGAACAGGACTCTGAACGAGATCTCCAGCGTAAGTATTTCTTTGTTTCTCGAGTCTTTGTTTTTTCAGTTCTCGTGATAAGTTTTGACTTCTTTTTCTTTCGTTTCCAGGCCTTACTTTCTGCCATTACTGCTCGTACCCGAGCCCAGGCCTACTTTGAGCAGATTGAGGCTAAATTTCTCGAGAAACATCAGGTGAAGGCGGCTGAGGAGCTTTCGGCTGCTGAAGCCAAACATGCTAAGGAGTTGGGGACAGTGGTCCGAGAGCGGGATGCAGCGGTGACCAAACTGTCCGCGGCTGAAGCTGCTAAAGATGCAGCGGTTAAGCTGAGGGAAGAGTACCGGTCGTACAACAAAACTCATCTCCGCGAGATCAAGCATCTGGAGGGGGTAGTCAAGTCTAAGGACGAGACTATTGCCACTCTCGAGGGCAAGGTGCAGCAGTCGGAGCTTGACAACTCCAAGAATCTGGAAAAGTACAAGAGGGAGACACTCCGATGTTTCTATAACTTTTGGAAACACAATCAGGGTGCTGACTTTAGCTACCTTTCAGAGGAGGTCAGAGTTGCGGAGTTGGCTCGGTGCGCTGCTCAATTGGCTAAAGAGGAGGCGAGAGCTGCGACTCCTGCAACCCCAAGCGTCGTTGGTTTGGACGAAGAAACCATCGAGGAAGAGACTGACCAGGTTGTTGCCCAGGATCCTCCTGCCCCCCATGCCTCTTAATTTATTTATCTGTTCTTCTTTCTTTTTAAACACGCGACCCACGGGTCGCAATGTAAAGACAATAATTTCTTTTTAAACTTTGCTGCATGGGCAGTAAATCTTTTTGTTTGAACAATTACATCCAAGCAGCAATGCTTGCGATGTAAAAGCTTAACTCTTGGTGTTATAATATTTTTACTTATTATAACGTTTGTCCGTATGACCGAACTTAGCATAGTACTTTGGCATCATATATTTTGAAAAAATACTCTAAGTACTTGAAGCATGCTTTCACTCATTTTGTTCATGTGTTTACATACCTTGAGAGTATGCTTTGCTATCGATGTGCCTTATATGCCCCCCAAGTGATCGAGGAGCTTTAGGTCCTTGGTCACTTGCCTTGACCATGGCCTGTCCGAACATTCCTGTTCGCGCAGAAAAATGATATTTGTAATACAGCAAAACAACACACGTAACGAACAAATACTTGTAAATGTAAATTCACAAAGGTTGGCAAGAACGACTGGCTGAGCACAGTCCCTTATAATTTCGTATTAAAAATGGACTAATCATGTCTTTACGAATGATTCTGAAACAGAATCTTACATATACGAGCAGTTAGCCATACACCGTGGCTAACCCTCTTTGCAAAACTTGTAAAAATTAATGGGAAAATTTGAACAAGCCAGTCCTTTAAGAAGGGCTGTTTATTGATAATACTTGCGCAGGTGTTCTCCATTCCAGTAACGTGGAACGAGATCTCCGTTTAAGCGTGCAAGTTTGTAGGTGCCTGGGTAAAGGACTTCTTCAATCTGGTAAGGTCCTTCCCAGTTAGGTCCGAGCACGCCAGCAGTGGGGTCGCTGGTATTCAAGAAGACTCGTCGTAACACCAAGTCTCCGACGTTGAATCTTCTTTCTTTAACTTTGGAGTTAAAGTACCGGGCGACTTTTTGTTGATAAGCAGCAACTTGGAGTTGAGACTTTTCTCGTATCTCATCAATTGAGTCTAAGGACTCCAGCATTAGCTGGCTGTTTTTCTCTTGATCATACGTTAAACGCCGATGTGAGGGGGGATCTATCTCGACGGGTATCATGGCCTCATACCCATAAGCTAAGGAAAATGGGGTACGCCCTGTGGCTGTTCGATGAGATGTTCTATACGACCAGAGGACTTCCGGTAGTTGTTCTGGCCATGCTCCTTTCGCTTCTTCAAGTCTTTTCTTCAGGGTGTCCTTGAGGGTTTTGTTTACAGCTTCGACTTGCCCATTCGCTTGGGGGTGTGCGACTGAAGAAAAGCTCTTGATTACCCCATGCCTTTCGCAGAAATCGGTGAACAGGTCGCTGTCAAATTGGGTTCCGTTGTCTGATACTATTTTTCTGGGCAAACCATACCGGCACACAATGTTCTTGATGACAAAGTCGAGAACTTTCTTGGTTGTGATGGTTGTGAGTGGTTCAGCTTCGACCCATTTTGTGAAGTAATCGACTGCCACAACTGCGTACTTTACTCCTCCTTTTCCTGTTGGCAGTGATCCAATTAAGTCTATTCCCCATATTGCGAAAGGCCACGGCCTCTGCATCTGCTTTAGCTCGTTTGGAGCTGCTCGTGGGATTTTGGAGAACCTCTGACATTTTTCACACCTTCGTACGTACTCCATTGAATCCTCGTTCATCGTTGGCCAAAAATAGCCCTGTCGGAGAATTTTTTTCGCCAAACTCTGCCCCCCAGCGTGATCTCCGCAGAATCCTTCATGCACCTCTTTCATGAGTTCCTTAGCTTTTTCTGATGTAATGCACCTGAGCAGTGGCATTGAATATCCTCTTCGGTACATAACACCGTCGAGCAGTATGTACCTAGCAGCTTATCTTTGCAGAGTTCTGGCTTTGTTTCTATCTACTGGCAATGTCCCATTTGTCAGATACTCCAGGTGAAGCGCCATCCATGTATCTTCTACTCGAATTTCCATGCTGGCTTCGGCCGCATCAATGCTTGGTTCACTTAATCTCTCTACTGGGACTATGTTCAAGGTGTCAGCATCTTTAGCACTTGCAAGTTTGGCCAAGGCGTCTGCATTCGAATTTTGGTCTCGTGGAATTTGCTGGAGGGTGTATTTTGTAAAATGTGCTAGCAAATCTTTTGTTTTGTTAAGGTAGGCCATCATTTTTAATCCTCGCGCTTGATATTCTCCCAGGACTTGATTCACGACCAGCTGGGAGTCGCTGTAAATATCGAGCGCTTTTATATTCATCTCCCTGGCCATCCTCAGTCCAGCGAGGAGTGCTTCGTATTCCGCTTCATTATTTGACGCTGCGAAATCAAACCTGATTGCGCAGTGAAATCGATGCCCATCGGGCGTTATCAATATCACTCCCGCTCCAGCGTGAGATTCATTAGATGATCCATCTGTGAATAGTTTCCACGAAGGAGTCTTGTCTTGAGGCATGGGCGCCTCAGGCTTTTCGCACAACTCGTTGCTGGGGAGTTCGGTGAACTCCGCAATAAAATCGGCTAAGGCTTGCCCTTTTATTGCTGCTCGCGGTGAATAAGTCACGTCGAACTCTCCCAATTCGACCGCCCATTTTAACAGTCGTCCAGCCGCCTCAGGTTTTTGGAGGACCTGCCGAAGGGGCTGGTCGGTCAAAACCGTGATAGGATGGGCTTGGAAGTACGGTCGCAACTTTCGGGAGGCTAGAATTAGGCAATATGCTAATCTTTCGATCGGTGGGTATTTTAATTCTGCACCGACAAGCCTTTTGCTGACGTAGTAAACAGCTTTCTGCGCGCCTTCTTCATCCCGTATCAGTACCGCGCTAGCAGCAACTTCAGTAATCGCCAGATAAATATACAAAGTCTCCCCTTCGATTGGTTTTGATAGGATGGGAGGTCGCGACATATGAGCCTTTATTGACTGGAATGCTTGCTCGCAGTCTCCCGTCCATTCAAACTTCTTATTTCCCCTAAGTAGATTGAAGAATGGAACGCACTTGTCAGTTGATTTTGAGATGAATCTACTAAGGGCAGCTATCCTTCCGGTCAGACTTTGGACATCCTTGATCTTTTCCGGCGATTTCATATCGATCAGGGCTTTTATCTTGTCGGGGTTGGCCTCGATTCCCCTTGAATTCACTATAAACCCTAAAAACTTTCCTGACCCGACTCCAAAGGAACATTTGAGGGGATTCAACTTCATATGGTACTTGTTTAACACATCAAAGCACCTTCGCAAATCCTTCACATGTCCGTCAGCCTTCTTGGACTTTACCAGCATGTCATCCACATATACCTCCATGCTTACTCCGATCAGCTCCTTGAACATGTGGTTGACCAGTCGTTGGTAAGTTGCACCTGCGTTTTTTAGTCCAAAGGGCATTACTTTGTAACAATATAAGCTCGTATCGGTCCGAAAACTAGTATGATCCTCATCAAGGGGATGCATGCTGATCTGATTGTAGCCTGAATATGCATCCATGAATGAGAGGATCTCATGCCCAGCAGTTGCATCGACTAACTGGTCGATCCTCGGGAGTGGGAAGCAGTCTTTTGGGCAGGCTTTATTGAGGTCTGTAAAATCCACACAGGTCCGCCATTTGCCGTTAGGCTTGGGGACCAGCACCGGATTGGAGACCCATGATGGATAAAATGCCACCCTGATGAAACCATTTTCTTTAAGTCTTTCGACTTCTTCTTTCAAGGCTCTTGATCTGTCTTTATCGAGCAGCCTTCTTTTTTATTGCACCGGTGGAAAGACTTTGTTTATGTTTAGGACATGGCTGATCACTGCAGGATCTATTCCGACCATGTCTTTATGCGACCAGGCGAAAACTTCCTGGTTCTCTTGCAAGAATTCCACCAGCGCCTGCTTCGCGGTAGGTTCTAAATTCTTCCCAACCCTTATGATTCGGGTCGGGTCTTTTTCATCGAGCTGGACTTCCTCCAGGTCCTCGACAGGTCCAACATTTTCTTCAAAATCCCCAAAGCGAGGATCCAAATCTATATCCTTACTTTGGGCAACACCCTATTTGGTGACTTTTCCACCTGATTGGGTTTGTCTGTCCTCCGTCATCTGTAATCGCTCTGGAGTAGTGCTCCTCGATGCTCCACTTTTTTCCTTTGTGATCGAGGCGTTATAGCACTCCCTGGCTTCCCTTTGGTTTCCCAAAACGCATCCTACCCCTGCGTCCGTTGGGAATTTCATGGCTAGATGCCACATGGAGATGATGGCCTTCAGTTCAACCAGTATGGGTCTTCCAATAACGGCGTTATACGCTGAAGGACAATCGACCACTACAAAAGTGGCGAGTAATGTCCTTGAGGCAGGCGCTGTACCCGTTGTTACTGGGAGTTTGATCATTCCGGCTGGTGCGAGTCCTTCTCCAGAGAAGCCGTATATGGTTTGATTGCAGGGCTCCAAGTCCTTCACGGACAGCTTCATGCGTTCCAGCGTTGATTTATACAGGATGTTCACTGAACTCCCTGTATCGACCAGTACTCTTTTTACCATCATATTGGCCATTTGGATATCCACGACCAGCGGATCGGAATGTGGGAACCGGACGTGTTGGGCATCGCCCTCAGAGAAGGTAATCCCGCATTCCTCTGAGCGGGCCTTCTTCGGCGCTCGGTCCTCCACAGTCATCATCTCGATGTCCTGGTCGTGGCGCAGAGTTCGAGCATATCTTTCTCTAGCCTTTCCGCTATTTCCTGCGAGGTGTGGGCCTCCACAGATGGTTAAAAGTGTTCCGGCTACGGGGGCAGGCTGTAATGGTGGCGAGCGTTGGCGTGTGGACGTCTGCTCGTTGCCACCTGGAGCTTCTCGTTGGGAAGTTCCCGAGGCCCGTACGTACCTTCTCAAGTGTCCTTGTCTAATGAGGAACTCGATTTCATCTTTTAGCTGGTTGCATTCATTAGTGTCATGTCCATAGTCGTTATGGTAACGACAGAATTTGGTAGTGTCTCTTTTTGAAATGTCTTTTCGAATGGGCCCAGGTTTCTTGTAGGGCACACTAGAGCTTGTGGCCTGGTAAACCTCTCCTCGAGACTCAACGAGGGCAGTGTAGTTAGTGAACCTAGGTTCATAACGATTGCCCTTGGCTCGTTTATTGTCGGAGGTGGAAGGCTCATTGTGTTGCCGTTTCCCACCATTCTTGCCATTACCGTTGCTGTTTCCGTTGCCCTTGCCGTTGCCATTTGGTTTGGTGCCATTGGCGGGTTCGGCAGCCTTCTTGCCCTTGTTCGAGGATTTTCCATCATCGGCAATGGCTTCTTCGAGTTTGATATACCGATCAGCTCGGTCTAAGAATTCCTGGGTGGTTCTAACCCCATCCTTACGAAGACTTTTCCATAGGGGCGAACGGCGCCTCACTCCCGCGGTTATAGCCATCATTTTTCCTTCGTCCCCGACTGTCTTTGCTCCGGCTGCCGCTCGCATAAAGCGCTGGATGTAATCTTTTAGTGATTCTCCATCTTGCTGGCGGATCTCAACCAGTTGGTTTGCTTCGGTCGGGTGGACATGACCTGCGTAGAACTGTCCGTAGAACTCCCTTACGAACATTTCCCAGGAAACTATGCTTGCAGGTGGGAACTTAAAGAACCATTCCTGCGCGGCTTCAGAAAGTGTTGCAGGAAAGATCCTGCACCGAGCGTCTTCGGACACCTTCTGAATGTCCATCTGGATTTCAAACTTATTCACATGCGAGACGGGATCCCCGTATCCATCAAAGTTCGGGAGCGTAGGCATCTTGAACTTGCTGGGAGTCTCTGCGTTGGCTATTCTTTGGATAAACAGAGTGCCTTTTCTTCTATCGTGGTCAATATAAGAGGTCCTTCCTCCGACCAGCTGTTGCACAGCCTGATTTAGCGCGTCTATCTGGGCTTGCAACGCAGTAGGAATAGCTACGGTCTCTGCTACTGGGGGGATGTTCTCACCATGCTTCTCTCGACGATCATTGAGTATGTCTCTTAGATCTTCCTCTCTTCTCCGTTGCTCGCTACCTCCGAGCCGGTTGAAGACATTATTTTGCCTGGGTTGCCCCCCAGCATCTTGTCTATTTGGTTGATCATCTTGAGGTATTTGGCTCCTGCTCTTACCTTTATTTCCGTTCCTCGCATCAGCATTGTTCTTGCCTGAGTCAGCCTCGTTGTAGCCGTGGCCATCTTTGAACTTTGACTGGCTATGGTAAGACTGTTTGTTCCCTCTATTCCCGTCTCTGGCAGAAACACCCCGAGCGTTAGAGGGTGGCCTGCGCTGGTCGCGATGTCCCCGTGCATTATCATGCCGTTGGGATCCACGGACCGCAGAGCCTAACTCCGAGTCTCTCCTGTTACCAGGAGGGTAGTGACCCCTGTTCGCTTGGTGTGGCCCATCATTCTCGCGGCGTCTAGGACTACGAGGCTGTCGCTCGGCCCTATTCTGCCTTTGCTGCGGGGGATTACCTCGAGCAGCGTGGGATGGTGGATCTGCCTCGGGGTCCAGTGGGACGTCGTCATGGGGCATCTGGGGCTGTTCAGGCCTTTGCGGACTTGAAGGATGGACCGGTGGGCTAGGATTGGGACCTCCCTGGGGTGGCCCAGTTTCAGGTTGATTAGGCTGCGAGGCAGGCGCGGCCTAATTTCTGGCCAAAAGCAAGGCCGCTTCAAGGGCTGCCATGGCCTCAGTCTGGCGGCGATCCACCTGCGCTTGTCTCTCGCTTAACTCCGCCCTCTGACGATCAAGTTCCTGCTGCTGCCTTGCCATAGCTTCTGCGGCAGTCTCTTGATTGGCTCTCAGACTAGCCAGCTCTTCTTGCAACGTGCCCAAGGTGCTCCTCAAAGTCGCATCGTCCATTTCCTCCTCTTCAAAATCTAGTTGCGGCTCATCTTCCGCCATGCTTGCAGGGGGAGGAGGAGGTGGCGGATTCGACGGTGCAGCGGCGGCGGTCTGAGCAGCTTTCTTCCCTGCTTTCGCCATTAGTTTTATCAACAATGATGAGTCGTCCTCTCAATGAAAGCACCAAAATGTTGACCCTCGATTTAGCCAACTGACACGGAGTCAAAATATGAATGATATAGACGAATATGTATAGATAATAACGTAATGACAAAAGTAAAGAAAACACAGTAATTTATAGTGGTTCGGCCCCAGAATCTGGTAATGACCTACGTCCACTTAGAATGATATTGATATGGGAACAAAAGTGTGATCAGAGAACTTGGGTTCAATGAGTTTCAACACTCCTCATAAACAATACAAGTTTTCACAGATAATTTCTATATCTCTATGATTTCCGGGCTCCAAAAGTCCCTTCCCATGAGCCATCTCCTGCTTTTTATAGGCTCATGGAGGGTTGCCCAATATTGTTACAGATATTATCCCCTGAATCATGGGATATTCAGAAGATTGCATGAAATAAATTCGGGATACATAAGATCTTTCCATAAATGTTGCTTTGCCAGCGGAACCACCGACCAGTATGGTCGTGGTAAAAACAGGTCTGTCCTGCTTCTGGTGTGTCTCCTGGTCGATACTCTAGCAGACGCTCCAGGTGTCAGCCACGTGTCAAGAGATTATTTGCCACGTCACAAATGCTAATTTATTGGATAACAAGTCTCATGCATAAAAGGTCCCCACAAATCAATATGTATTAAATCGAAAATAGAATTGGAGATATGGCTATTTGAGGGAAAAGACAATTTTCTTTGCTTTGCTAAATGACAAATATTACAAGGGATATCTTGTTTATTTAAAGGTGAAAATGAAAGTAAAAATCTGCATTAGTAGAAACATGTAAAGAAATGTGTCCAAGTCTTGAGTGTCATATGTCAGTAGAGATAGAAGCAATCTTAGGCACGTCCATGACATATAAATTCCCAATACATTTAGCCCTCCCAATCAGAGTATGGCAATCCTTGTCCTGAATAATGCAATCATGTAATGTAAAAATGACATTATAAGCAGATTTTTGACATAATGCACTAACAGAGATGATATTTATGGTGAATGTAGGGACAAATATCACATTATGCAAAATAAGTGTTGTTGAGAGTTTGATAGTTCCAATAGCAAGATATGTGCGGAACTACTGGCATTGTTCAGGGGTGAAATTTGAAGTTGTCAGACCATTACAAACAGCAGTGACTACTCCCTAGTTCTGTGGAGGCTCGGATGGAAAATCTAGTTTGTTGGCAGTCCAAGAAGCATTTGAATCACGAGGCTTTGGCTTCCAACTAGGGGGAAAACCGTTGAGCTTGTAGCAACGGTCGCATGTGTGATTTTGGAGACCACAGTGAGTGCACAGTACAGATTTCTTCCCAAAAGATTTGTTTGTATGAACAGGGGCTGCAATAGGTAACTGAAGGTTAGACAAAAGGTCTTTGTTTTTCCTCTTGGATGGTGAGAGAAAACACTTTGTTAATGGGAGGAAGGGGCTCCATCATCAGAATATTGGAGCGAAATTGGGGATATGATTCATTTAAACCCATTAGAAAATACAAGACATAATCTTGTTCTTAGTAATTCAAAGAGGCACCATCAGTGAGTGGCCGAAACATAGTCAGTTCATCATAGAGAGTTTGCAACTTGGTAAAATATGTGGTATTGTCAAGATCTCCTTGTTTGATGTTGGAAATGGATTGCTTCTGTTGATAAATCTGAGGGCCATTGCTTTGATAGTACCGATCATGAAGATCTTGCCACATTGCAGAAGCACGATCACGATACAAAATGCTTGCAGCTATGGGAGGTGAAAATGAGTTAATAATCCAACCCAAAACCATTGAGTTGCACCGGGTCCAAGAATTGTAGTGTGGATCATGAACCGGAGGTGTGGGTATCGTATCAAGAACAAAACCCATCTTGTTCTAGGCAACAAGAGAAATGGTGATAAATCGAACCCAAGAGTTATAATTGTTGTTGTCTTGGAGTATACTAGAGACCAAAACAGCTCCTGGTTGGTCAACGTGAGAAAGAGAATAGGGATTCTCATATATGGGCGGAATCGGTGGAGCTATGAGAGGAGGAACCATGGCTGGCGGAGCTGCGGTGGGCAGAGTTGTGGTCTGGAGAGGTGGAATGGACGAAGTAGAGCGGCCATGGTCGGAGAGAGGCGCATCTGAACGGGCTGGAGCTCCATGGTTGATAGAGTTCCCTTTAGTTTTAGGGGTATGTTGCTGAGAACGAGTTCTGGCCATGGTGTGAGGAATGTTGACTAAGGAGCTTCAAAAAAGGAGAAGAATGGTGTCGAAACAATGAGAAAAAAAAAGAGCTTCGGATCAAGAAAAAATCTTGCAGAAGTGGAGATCGTGGTTCTTGCCTCTGAGCCAAAATGTATCTTGGTGGAAGTGGATATCTGGGTTGTGTGGGTGTCGACTGGTGGAAGAAGGAGGTTAGGGTACAGTGGGCGGCTAGGGTTACAATGGTGAAGAAGGAAGATGTGAAAAAAAAATAGGGTATTACTCTGATACCATAACAAACCTTTGGTCCAAAAGTATATTGTAAAAAATGCTACTTGGGCCTAAGACAAAACCTGATCTCATTACCAAAAAGAAAAATGAAAGTTGTATCTTTTTCTAAAACAAAACAACAACATATATAGGGTCCAAATGAGAAGCCCAAAATAAAACAACCCAATAACAACTAACAAACAAACCCAACTAACTAACAAAAATAACAACTCAAGCCATTTGGTATTTTCTATTAATGTGGGATAAAAGAAAAAAAGAAACAGTTTCCATCGTATTATATCTTTTTCAAATTGCAAGATTTCTTTTTTTTTTTTAAGATTTTGATGTGCATTGTCAGTTAATAGGTTCGACATTTTTTACTGTCTAAAGTATACGTTGTTTTCTATGTTATTTTGAGCTTAAAGAGCAATAATTTGTAACGGTAATAAAGTGTTCTTATGTCTTGGCATTAATTTTGTTGGCATACTCTTAAAGAGCAATAATTTTGTAGTTCAAAAAATAATAATAAGATTCTTTTTTTTTTCTTTCAAATTATAGGTAGCCAGCCATCATCATCATAATAACATCATTATTATTATGATGGTTGTAACTTGACATCATCTATTTGCTTATTAGATCAAAGTTATATTGATGACGCGTCTCTATGGTGTCTCACTTTGGAGGTTGGGATAGTATTTTTCTTTCCTCTTGACCATTTGTCAAATGATATATTTTGATACCTTTTGATATGATATTTACTTTCAAAATTGAGTTATTTTTGTCTATCTACGCTATCAATTATGCAAATCATTTTAGTAAGAATTAGATTTGGATCGATATTGATTTACATTTTCTGGTTAACATTCTTAGTCGATCTTACTAATGTCGCTCGGAAGATGCAATTTAAGAACCCAAAATTTAAATTGATGTTTTTTCCTTAAGAATAAGTCCTAAAGCCTACTTAACATTATTGTCTTCATATACTCTCACAAATTAGACTTTTAAGTCCATCACATCTACAATGAGAAAAATTATGTGTCACCCCTCATTTTTCTTTCTACATCCTTTTTAAAGAAGTGTTCTAGTTCATGAATTGATTATATTATTCTGATCGGGCTATTGTTGGCCTTTCAAACCTGGGCATTGTAGGGTGGTTTTTTTTTTTAATTATTTTGGTTTATGTTTTTGTTTTGGGTGATTCGCCTTAGTTTCTGTCTTAGATTAGTGAACAATGTCTCTTATTTGTGGGTGTTCGTAAAGTACTATGCTTGATGGTATTTGTATACCATTAATATTTGATGACATGGTGGTTTCGTTGCTTTGTCATGATGGCTGGAGATTCGTTTGTGATTTATGTCATTTGATAATCTATTATGAGAATCTAGTGGCTCAATTTATTGACAAAATGTAGACTTTGAGATGCATTTGTATTCTAGATGAGTTTGCGTTTATTTTGCTGAATAAGAATTAGTAATTAGAACACTCATTGAGTAATTGAGGTTTTGTCTCTTCATCTATAGAATCGTTCTTATTTTTTAAAAACAAAAAGAAGAATGACATCCATCACCCAAATTCCGAAGACTTTATACAAGCATTTCATAGAAGTAGCTTTAAGACATCGTATAGTATTAAGGATTTAGTTGCACAAAAATAGAAAGTTGGAAGATCAATTTGTCAAGAAAAAAAGCCGGAGATCAACTTACTAATCATCACAACAGTTGGAGACCAACCCTACAAAGAAGGATGAAAAAATAGATATTTCGCTTGATAGATAGATTTTCCAAGGTTTCGATGTTTTTGAAGAGTGAAACTTTTAGTATCACAATATCATAATATATCATCTTTAGTAAAGTATCGAGGAAATACTGCGATTTTTTTTCAAAATATCATGGATATATTGAAAATATCAAACAAAAAAATTATTTTAACAACTTTTTTTTAAAATAAAAAAAATAATTGATAAGGAATCTTATAAGTGATCTTTGTAGAGAATTTTATAATCACGTTTTAACCCCTAATATTTTTAAACACTTAAGAGTTGTTTAGAAAGTAAAATTTGATTATTGATGCATTAAATAGGGTACCATAACAAAAATACCCTACCCACTATATACATGTCCATTTGATCCTAGTATTTTTCTTATTTTCAAAAATACCCTAGTCATTTATTTCCCACTTTCTCTCTCTACTCTCTCAGACACTCTCTATTCTCTCCCTCACTCTCTCGGTCCCAAAACTAAAATCCCCAAAATTGTTCACTCTCCTTTCGCACTCACTGTCGAATTTGTGGGCATTGTTTTCCACAACCACGACCGCACATCAGTGGCAAGAAATCTCGACCAGAGTAGGCGGGTAGGCGAGAAAACCCAAGAGATCGACGAAACAACCCCGAAATAGAAAAAGGTGAGGGATTTACTTGTTTATTCTGCAATAAATTGTCTGGGCTGGGTTTATTTGTTAATTTTTTGTTCATAAGATAGATCGAGGCTGGGGAATGAAGAAATCTGGGTTTTTTTTCGAGATTTTTATTCACCTCGATAGAAATCGATAGGCCTCGATAGAATTAGGCATACTCTGATTTTTGCATTTGCCTCGATAGGTCTCGATAGAATTAGGCATACTCTGATTTTTACATCTGCCTCGATAGGCCTCGATAGAGTTAGATATATTATGATTTTGCATTGCCTCGATAGGCCTCGATAGAATTATGTATTTTATGATTTTGCATGGGCATCGATAGGCCTCGATAGGCTTCGATAGAATTAGGTATATTCTGATTTTACATATGCCTCGATAGACCTCGACAGGCCTCGATAGACCTCGGCAGTATTGGTCAGCATCACTATTGTGTGTTACCTCGACAAGCCTCGACAGACCTCGATATTTTATCTGTCGTTTGATTTTTTTAAACCTCGATGGGCCTCGACATGCCTTGATGGTCCTCAATGTTTATCAGATTGTTTAAAATATATTCCTAACAGATTTTTTTTTTCAGATGCCTGACCTTATTGTACCATTGGAGAAGCACTTTCCTGGTTGTGTATGGGTAGTGCTTACTTGGATACCCTTATAGAGCAGTTTAGGAGGCATGGGCTAATTGAACGGGCAGATGCATGCCCATTGGGACAGTTCTTCAAGGCAAAACCCTTTAGTTTTTCTAGGGTTCTACTGCATCAGCTTATGTTGTGTAAGGTGGAAAGCAAGAAGTCTAAAGAGGGCCAATTCTACTTGGGCAATACACTTTGTAAATTTGGGATTGCAGAGTTTGCCCTAGTCACCGAGCTGAATTTTAGGAACACACGGTCCCTAGATGAGTTGAGAGAGCATCTTTCAAGTGATTGGATCATCCAGGAATACTTTAGTGGTAATTTGAAGGTTAGTTTTGGGCAGTTGGAAGATGCTTTGAAGGCCTCAACAAACCCAGAAGATGCATTTAAGCTGGGTTTGTGCTATTTGATAGAGAGGGTACTGAATGCCCAGAGAAGACAACACAGATATGGGGTGATTCCCTAAAGATGGTGGAGGATCTTGATTACTTTTTCAAGTATCCGTGGGGGAAGCTGTCCTTTAAGAAGGTAATTAGAGGAGTTCAGAAGGACATGCAGAAGCAATTGAAACATTATGAGGAGAAGAAGAAAGAGAAGGAGTTGAAGTATAGTTTCTATGGCTATGCCCCTGCAATTATGTATTGGGCTTTTGAGGCCATGCCAACTATTGGGAATAAGTTCGGTGAGAATAGTGGGAACCAAATTCCCAGGATGCTTAGTTGGGCTATGAAGATCGACATCACTCTTTCGACGGCTGAGTTGGTTTCTACGTTCGCCAAGCGTCGAGTAAGTTCCACTTTATCTTGTTAAATGTCACGAATTAATTGATTAACGGTTTATTTTATTAAAGTTTTTCTGACATATGTTATTCGACGATGCAGTTAGTGGTATTTTCCACGCTAAAGCCACGTCCCGATGAGGTAGTCTACTACAATAGCCTCCCAGATGTTTATTCCAGGCTATTCCCTGAGTTAGAATCCACTGCAGTGGAGGCTAGCACTGCAACAAGGGAAGTAGAGCCCAAGAAGGAGGCAGAGAAGCTGGTAGAGGTTGCAAAGGAAGCTTCTATTTTTTATGAGGATGTCATGAGGGTTGAGGAGGGCACTTCATAGGCCTGTGCACCTTCCTCTAGTTAGGTTGCCCAGCCTGATTATGAGCAATTGATGCAGAGGCTCAAGAGGATTAAGGAGGGCCAGTCTGATTTTTCCTAAAGGGTTGAGAAGGGTCAGGCGACCTTACTTCAGAATTAGACTACGATCATGGCTCAGTTGGTGCAGCTGATTGCAGTGGTCTCAGATCGATCCACGAAATAGAGCCAACCCACCCACTTACAATCAGATATAGAGTATGATATATTACATGCTGACTACGAGCCCGGTGACCCACCTTCCACTCCACAGGCCCAGACATCTCTTGTTGCCAGTGACACCGACAGTCCCAGTGTACGAGTACTACAACCTGAGGAGGCAGCTGGCCTTGAAGTTGTCAGGAAGAAACGCATGCCCAAGCATTTTGATAACTTCACCGACCCTACAAAGAGGTTAAGCGTAGATAGACAGGGGCTAGTTACTGAACCTTTGAGGAGAAGAGCTTCCATAAGAGGATGATCGGGAAGATCGACAACAAGAGGGATCAGAACGTCCATACTGAGACGCATAGTGTGGCATGGTTCTTTCAGTTGCACACAATTCATACTTGGCTTTGAGATTCGGTATGTAAATTACAATTATGTTTTCAATTCAATCATAAAATATATTGATGGTACTAACGAATTTTCATGTTTTTGCATCATATTGATGCCGCTCTGCACATGCTACACCACTGACGCCACTTTCATCACGCCGCATGCCGACAGGATGTTGCGATCATGAACACCACTTTCCCCCAAGTGTGCCTAGGTCGTTGGAATCATTTCAAGGAGACTGTATGTTGCATAAATTTAAGCAATTAAAATTGTGCAAGTGTACACAGTCGGCAAACAAGTAATAAAGTGATAAGTTGAGTATCGTCTCCACGGGGATAAAATTAGCAAATAATTTTGCACAAATCAATTACCAAACAATTTAATAGTGATGAAAAATAAATTTAAAATGCTTCAAAATAAACTAAGATAACAATATAAAAGCAATAAAAATTCAATTTGGTGAAATGGGCTTGAATTATTAAATTCATCTATGTCAATTGACCTGTACGTTTTGCTGCAGCAAAATCTCAGCAAATTACTCAGAGTTAACAAGAATTCCAAATTAATTCATAGAACTTTTCCAAATCCTATGGCATTAATTCTTTCAACTAATTTAACATATTCCTATGCCAATCATATTTAAGAACCCAGAATTAAGCACCAATTCATCATTGTTACACAAGGCAAATAACACATTCCTATGCTATTCACAAACATAATCTAACAAGATTATCCACTTGTGTCAGTCAAATCTATCCATTATATTCAAACTTCCCAGCACAAATATAACTCAATATATTGTAATTAGTGATCGAGCAATAACAAGAATTCATCATTAAGCACATTTGAATGAACAATGGGTAATTTACTAAAATAAAATGCTAGAAAATTAGAATTAAGACATAGAGTTAATTAATAATTCAAGCCTCAAAAGATTTAGTTCATGGCTGAATTCAGGAGCACAAATCCAAAATCAAAACAGCCCATAACAAAATAAATCATAGTTTAGAAAATACAAGAAAAAGAAAATAAAATATTAAGGAGAAAGGTAAGAGAATCAAGCCAAAAAGATGTTCCCAAAATGGTCCTCCTCTCTTGAATCCTTCTCTTTCTTCTTCTTTTTCTTTTTCTTCATTCTCCACTTTTCCTCTCTAATGGCTGCTGGTTGTCCCTTACTTCTGTTCGTGCCCTTCCTTCTTCTTGCTGGTTTTTCTTTCTAAAATTGGCTGCCTCCCTTTCAATTTTGGCTGATGCTTGTTTAAGTGTATTCTAGGTTTCCTCCTTTAGCCCCAAAAGTACAATATTTCCCTCTCTTGTAAAAAGACATGAGTTCCTCTTTTCTTTTGTCATTTTCTCCTAATTTTTGACTCATGCTTTCTGTACTTGCCACCTAAGTCACTATTCCAGCTCACCCATTGACTTGCCACGCGTTCTATGTGCCCAAAAACTGCCTGATCAAAATGCTTCAGCAAAACCTAATAATTCAGCCATCAAAAATTCAATTTAGATGGTTTCACATGTTATTTCATTCTTCGTGCAAATACTTATCCATGAAACTACTACCTTCAACCCATTAGCTATTAAAAACTACAAAAATAATTAAATTTAATTAAGATCATAAAAACACCAAAGTTAGCTACAAAAGCTAAAAATAAACTAACATCACCCACGATTTTTCCACAATTATAAGTTCAAAAGCACATGAAATAACTATTTATTCAAGAGTTATCACACCCCCAAACTTACGACATTACTCGTCCTCGAGTGATGACTCTAAAACAAAACATAAATAACAAAAAGACACAAATGGCACAAACTAAACAACAGAAGACAAGGAAACAACAAAGACAAAACACAACAACAATGGACAAACTTTGCTATGCAAATGGTAAAAGGGGGAAGGCTCTCGGGAAATTTTATTTTGAATAAGAGAAGCTGAATTTCAATCTTTCACAAGTTTTAAACTAAATTCTTCAAGCATTAATGTTGCTGCCAAAATATGAATCAAGTATTTCACCCTTTAATGTATGAATAGTTTCTCCTAAACAATTTCAATCACCAAAAATCAAGCTAGACATTGGTCCTCAAGCTTAAATAATGTCTCCATAAGTTACTTAGTAATTTCCTCTCCACTAATGTAGACAAACACCACACCAAAGATCAATAGGACTTTATCAAGCTTGTAATTATAGGCTAGGGTGAAAGTATGATAAGAGAGATAAATTTTGGCTCAAATCACCCTAAGCACCCCAATCTTTCTAGGACCTAAATACATAAACGCACACATTAATTTCCCCCACAAAAAACCTCACAACACAATATAAATCTTGCCACTAGCCTTTATTGTTAGGAAAATATTTATTTACCTCCATGGAAATGATAACAAATTACAACTCTATGCAATATATTACAAATAAATAATTATTGGTTTTAAAAAAAAAAAAAAAAGAGTTACAACTCTATAACTGAAAAATTACAAATAAAAGGAGAAGGAGATGTAAGATGATAGAAATAGAAATAGAAAATACAACTCTATTACAAAAGATACAAATAAACTATAAGTGTTTGAACAAAAGGAAATAAAAGGATTACAACTCTTAAACAAAATTACAAGTAAATAGAACAAGAAGAAATAGTAGAAAAGCAAATAGAAGAAAATAAGAACAAGAACAAAAACAATAAACTCTCACTCACACAACCAAAGTGAAGAGTGTTGGGGATCACCAACTTGAACAAGGTTTGAAACCTTTGTCCAAAAGCTTATTTCCCCCTAACTCAAGCACTGAGGGATCTCTCACAGATTATAGGAAATGCTTTCTGGAATTATCAAGCCTCAAGGTGTTTCTAGCCAAATGCTCTAATGGATAGAAAAATTGTGTCTTACAAGTGAGATATAGGCTCCTATTTATAGAGTTTAGAGACACCCTTTGAATTTCAAATTCCACCAACCCCCATGGCTGTTACCAATGTTTAATTGGATTAATATGGAATTAAAAATGAGATTTGGGAGTTATTTGGGTTTTTTGAGCCATTCAACAAAGATTGAAAAAACTGAAAAATTGGTCAGTTTTTAGCCTGTGGCCGCGGCCAAAGACATTAGCGGCCGTGGCCACTAGCCTCTGTCCCACAGGCCGTGGCCACCGACCATTTTCAACACTAAAAAATGTGCTATTTTTCAAACTGTTCCAAACCCTCCCAAATGATTGTGTAACTCCCAAAACACATTATAGGGATTAAAATCATATCTCTAACAGTCATATCACATATGGCTTTATGAAATTCATCTCAATATTGTGTAACAACAAATTTACACAATAAAGGGTAATATTTGGAAGTTACAAATTTGTAACACCAAATATGTTACATTATTTGGATATATCTCATATATCTAAATATTGTAATTCTCTATTATATGTTACAATATGTGACACACTTTGTCACATTTATTTAATCTAAAACATTATAATATAATATAATATAATATTACATTATATTATAAAATAATATAGCATTCCCCCACTAAATTAAATAGTTATCTATTGTAACACTTATTTAATCAATCATTATATTTTGAGATATAACATATCCCCCACTTGATTAAATAAGAACTCTCTCTTATAGGAGTAATTGCATTAGTGCATAAAGCAAAGTGTTTTTCAACTTGAACTTTACTATAGTGTAATTATCACAAAATTTGTCAAAAATTTGGTTGCACTAGGCATTGAACCATCTTTTCATGATAACAAATCGGTAATAACACACACACCTTTGCGATGTTCACTTGAGACCTCTATGTCTCGCTTTGCACCTTTAATGGCCATGTGCACTTTCCATTCATGGACGTTCTTGAGAATACTCCCAATTCTCATGAGAGGCGGCACCACCCCTAGGTCCATATAGGTAGAATTCTTACAGTATTTTGTTACTAAAAATACTTGTCTTTACAAGACTGAATTCTATTAAAAAAAAAACCTTTCGGTTTTAACCCTCAACTTGGTAACACACAAGTACTCAATATCTCAGATGGGACTTATTTGAGTACAACTAATATTCACTTGATTGACTTGTTGTTACCTATTGAACCTAACACTAGTTGAATAACTATTCAACTAGTGTTAAGATAGGTTACCATCAATCGTGAATCTCTTTAGGGAGTTTGAGTCCCATTCCTCGAGATGATGCAGCCACTAAATCCCTCATTAGTGGCTTAGTGAAAGGATCCGCTAGATTTTCACTTGTTCTCACATAGAATATTGAGATGACTCCTCTTTGAATCAATTCTCTTACATATCCATGTCTTAGACTAATGTGTCTAGACTTCCCAATATACACTCCGATGTATGCTCTAGACAATGTAGCTTGGCTATCACAATGTATCGATATAGTAGATACATTCTCTTTGATTAGGGGAATCTCTATCAACAGATCCATTAACCATTCGGCCTCTTTGTCGGTAGCAGCTAGAGCTATGAACTCTGCTTCCATAGTGGAATAAGATATACAGGTCTGTTTCTTGGAACCCTAAGAAATTGCACCTCCACCAAGTGTAAATACCCAACCAGTTGTGGACAAGTTGTCCCCAAGATTGGATATCCAACTTGCATCTGTATATCCTTCTAATATCGAAGGAAATTTGGAGTAGTGAAGGCTTAGTCCTTTGGTTTTATTGAGAAAACCTAGGACTCTTACAATTGCCTTCCAGTGATCCACACTTGGATTACTTGTAAACCTACTAAGTTTACTTACTGCAAATGCTATATCAGGTCTAGTACACTGGGCAGCGTACATTAGACTCCCTATAGCACTAGCGTACTCCAATTGAGCCACCGCTCTTCCTTCATTCTTTTGTAGTTTTACACTATGATCGAATGAAGTATTGGCATCTTTAACCTTGAGATGGTTAAATTTGTTCAATACTTTCTCAACATAATGGGCTTGCCCTAACGCAAAACCCCCACTATGTTTCTTTACTTTGATATCGAGTATGGTATCAACTTCTCCAAGATCTTTCATCTTGAAGGTTGATGATAGAAACCTCTTCGTTTCTTCTATCCCTTTCATGCTATTACTTAGAATAAGCATGTCATCCACATATAAGCAAACAATGATCATATATCCCTTACAAGTTTTGGAATACAAACACTTGTCTCCATTGTTATGTCTAAACTCATTAGACATGATGGCTTGATCAAATTTCTCATGCCATTGCTTAGGAGCTTGTTTCAATCCATATAAGGATTTTACAAGTCTATAAACTTTATGTTCATATTTTGGTAGGACAAACCCTTCGGGTTGTTCCATATAGACCTCCTCATTGAGGTCACCATTAAGGAATGCCGTTTTGACATCCATTTGATGAACATACAAGTTGTGTATAGAAGCTAAAGCGAACAAAATTCTTATAGAAGTTGTTCTTGCAACAGGCGCATATGTATCGAAATAATCGATACCTTCTTTTTGCCTAAACCCTTTAGCTACTAATCTAGCTTTAAAGGTTTGGATAGTGCCGTCAGTGTGGTATTTTCTCCTAAATACCCACTTACACCCAATTGGCTTAGACCCCGGTGGGAGGTCTACCAATTCCCAAGTGTTATTGGAAAGAATGGAATTCATCTCATCATTGATGGCTTCTTTCCAAAATGTACTATCTCTCGATTGCATAGCTTCTTTGTAAGTCTTAGGATCATCCTCAATGAGAAGTACAATAGGAATTTTCCTAATGACTTTCTCTCTATTTCCTTCTACCATGTAGAATGAAATTCGTTGAGAATCTATCTCATCCACTACTAGAATTTTATGATTTTTAAGCCTTTGACTTCTTCTAGGTTCAAAGGGTTGCTTTACATCCTTTTGAGAATTCTCATCTTGAGAATCAACTTTGGATGTAGAAGCTTGAGAATTGCTCTCATATAACAAATTATCCTTTAGAGATGTTGAAGCTTCATAATTGTAGTCACATAACATATTCTCAAAAAATTCAACTTCTCTAGATTCAATCACAATATTAGACTCTAAGTCTAATATCCTATAAGCTTTACTATTGTTGGCATAACCAACAAAAGCACACTTTATGGCTCTTGAACCTAACTTTGTTCTATTAGGTTTGTTTTTCTTGCAATATGCAAGATACCCCCACACTTTGAAGTACCCTATGTTGGGTTTTCTTCCTTTCCATAACTCATATGGAGATATCTCATTTTTCTTCATCTGTATTCGATTAAGAATGTGACAAGCGGTTAAAAGCGCTTCACCCCATAAGTTGAAGTTCAACTTAGAAAACACCAACATAGAATTTATCATCTCTAGATAAGTCATATTTTTCCTTTCGGCAACACCATTGTGTTGTGGTGTATAAGGTGTAGTGCACTCATGAATTATACCATTTTCTTTACAAAATGTATTGAATTCATTAGAGAAGTACTCTCCTCCTCTATCACTTCTTAGCACCTTAATCTTTTTGTTTAGTTGATTTTCAACTTCTAATTTATACAATTTAAAAGCATCAAAAGTTTCATCTTTATGCTTTAAAAGGAACACATAGGTATATCTACTAAAATCATCTATAAAAGTAAGAAAATACCTTTTACCACATCTAGTTAAAACACCATTTAATTCACAAAGATCACTATGGATTAAATCTAGTAAATTAGATGATCTTTCTACACTAGGAAATGGTTTCTTAATCATTTTTGCCTTAACACATGTTTCACATTTACCATAGTTTTTAATATTGCATGCAATCATACCACATTTGACTACTCTTTTCATGGTAGAAAAACCTATATGCGATAGTCTAAGATGCCACAAAAATAAAGAATCATACTCAATAATATAGGCGGAATTAGCATTTTTATTGATAACATTGAAAGTTACATCATTGGAGCACAATTTAACCATTCCCTCACAAGAGTACCATTTTCCGAAGAATACATTTGATTTGGTAAGTATAAGTTTACCGAACTCAAAAACGTCTTTAATGCCGGGTTTGCCAAGAAAATCACCACTTACCAAGTTTCTACTCATTTCGGGAACGTAAAGTACATTCACTAATGTAACTTTCTTGCCGGAGGTGAAGTAGACTTCAATAGTACCTTTGCCAAGTGTTGACTGTGTTTTTAGCCAACGACGTGAGAACGTCAAATATGACAAACCTTCAAGAGAATTTAAATAACACAGACAGTTTAATCAAGAAAAGTAAATAACACACAAGATTTTTATAGTGGTTCAGCCCCGATCAGTCGGTAATAGCCTAATCCACTTAGAGTTGTGATTATAAATCTGTACTCAAGATCAGATGGACTGAGCCAATTGAGTTTCTTCAGTACAGATTGCAAAAATACAAGAATCCTTTCAAATACCAGCACTTTTTCTCTCTAGAATACTCAGACCCAAATTTTCTCTCTAGAATACTCAGACCCAAAAAGAAGAAGAAGAACCCCTTCTCTAATCCCATAAGCCCTCTATTTATAGGCTTAGGGTCATACATCTGATATCCCCTAGAATCAGGATATTTTATTATATTTATTACATTTAAATTACAAAAAACATTCAAAATGTAACAAAACCCCCATTTGTGGGAAAAATGAGAGATTCCCGCGTATCTTGTTGAAGCTGTTTCTGGGAATCTTGACTTAGTCCCCCTCTAGCTAGTTGATTGATCCACCTCACTTCCACTCTGGTCAATCATACACATGCTGGTCGGACATACACCTGCTGGTAGGACTTGTGCATGGTGGTAGGACATGCACTCCTCTCCTCTAACATGACACTCTCCTCTAGCATGCCATGTCTCTATTTGGACAACCATGCACTGGTTGGACATATACATAAAGACCAAATTCTTGGGCTCTCCTCGGACCACATCCTTGGGGTCTCCTAGGACCACCCTCTTGGGGTCTCCTAGGACCACAGTCCCTTGGGCTCTCCTAGGATGCACTCTCCTTAGCTCTCCTAGGATGCACTCTCCTTAGCTCTCCTCGGACCACACCCTTGGGATCTCCTAGGATGCACTCTCCTTAGCTCTCCTAGGACCTCACCCTTGGGGTCTCCTAGGATGCACTCTCCTTAGCTCTCCTAGGATGCGCTTGGCTTGGTTATGACATCTTTCAAGCAGTCCAAATTCTTCGTCAGTCTACCGGGTCACTTTATCACAACTCTGAGGAGTCAATGTATTTATTGACTATTAATGTGTCTTGTACTGACCATGTACTGCCATTTGTCACCTCTATTACCACGTCATCAATCTCCATTTTTGGGGATAACACCAAGTACCTTGGATTTTCCCTCATTGCCCAATTGTATCACATGGTTGCCCTTTGACTCTTCAAAGGTCTTGAACAATGATTTGTCATAGGTGACATGGACGGTGGCACATGTATCATACCACCACTCTTTCACCTTACCTTGGACCGCATTCACCTCACTAAGGGTAGCAACTATGTTTTCCTCTTGAGTTGTGTTCACCTTAGGTCCTTGTTGGTCTTTTCTATGCCTACACTCTCTAGCATAGTGACCATTTTTCCCACACACAAAGCAAGGACCTTTCTCACCCTTAAACTTGTTTGGGTTGGTTTTTGGACCCAAAGGTTTCTCATTACCCTTTTTCCCTTTGTTTTTGGGATGTTTTGGTTGTGACACCGCATTTTCTTTGGAAGTCTCTCCATTAGACCCCTCCACAAGTTTATCTCTACATATCGATTCCTCTTCAATTCGAATATGCTTTTGGATCTCCTCCAAAGAATAATCCTCATTTTTATGAAGGATTCTTTTCCTATATCTCTTCCAAGTTGGTGGTAATTTAGCCACTATAGCACCAACTTGAAAGGCCTCGAGAAGCTCAATCTTTAACACTTTCAATTTGTTAACAATAATTTGCAATTCATGAATTTGAGGAAGAATAGGTTTATCACCAAAAAAATTGAAATTGAAGTATTGAGATATCAAAAACTTTTTGGTACCTTCCTCTTCCACCTTAAACTTTTTCTCAAGTGCATCTCATATCTCCTTGACCAATTTGGTCTCGGTGTTGAGGTCATAGAGCGTATCGGAAAAGGCAATAAGGATATGACCCCTACAAAGGAGATTGTCCTCCTCCCTCTTCCTTCTCTTCTCCACCTCCTCGGGAGTGTCTTTGTCGGATGGCTCGGCTAAAGGTGTCAAGGATGACTCAAGGATGTAGGCTATCTTGAGTGTTGTCAAAAGGAATTTCACCTTGTCTTGCCACCTAGTGAAATTGGATCCATCAAACCTATCCAACCTCACTAGGTCTTGGTTCATGATCTTGATGGTCTCACCTTTCATTGAAACAAACAAGAAATAAGCTTTTGAATGTTAGGAAAATATTTATTTGCCTCAATGTAAATGATAATAAATTACAACTCTATGCAATATATTACACATAAATAATGATTGATTTAAAAAAAAAAAAAAAGAGTTACAACTCTATAACTGAAAAATTACAAATAAAAAGAGAAGGGGATGTAAGATGATAGAAATAGAAAATACAACTCTATTACAAAAGATACAAATAAATTATAAGTATTTGAACAAAAGGAAATAAAAGGACTACAACTCTTAAACAAAAGTACAAGTAAATAGAACAAGAAGAAATAGTAGAAAAGCAAGTAGAAGAAAATAAGAACAAGAACAAAAACAATAAACTCTCACTCACACAACCAAAGTGAAGAGTGTTGGGGATCACCAACTTGAACAAGGTTTGAAACCTTTGTCCAAAAGCTTATTTCCCCCTAACTCAAGCACTAAGGGATCTCTCACAGATTATAGGAAAAGCTTTCTGGAATTATCAAGCCTCAAGGTGTTTCTAGCCAAGTGCTCTAATGGATAGAAAAATTGTGTCTTACAAGTGAGCTATAGGCTCCTATTTATAGAGTTTAGAGACACCCTTTGAATTTCAAATTCCACCAACCCCCATGGCTGTTACCAATGTTTAATTGGATTAATATGGAATTAAAAATGAGATTTGGGAGTTATTTGGGTTTTTTGAGCCGTTCAACAAAGATTGAAAAAACTGAAAAATTGGTCAGTTTTTAGCCTGTGGCCGCGGCCACTAGCCTCTGTCCCACAGGCCGCGGCCACCGACCATTTTCAACACTAAAAAATGTGTTGTTTTTCCAAACGGCTCCAAACCCTCCCAAATGATTTTGTAACTCACAAAACACATTATAGGGGTTAAAATCATATCTCTAACAGCCATATCACATATGGCTTTATGAAATTCATCTCAATATTGTGTAACAACAAATTTACACAATAAAGGGTAATATTTGGAAGTTACAAATTTGTAACACCAAATATGTTACATTATTTGGATATATCTCATATATCTAAATATTGTAATTCTCTATTATATGTTACAATATGTGACACATTTTGTCACATTTATTTAATCTAAAACATTATATTATAATATAGTATAATATTACATTATATTATAAAATAATGTAATATTTATTACTAACATACAAAGACAAAAACTAAAACAACTTTTCCTTTATTTGAAGAGTTACACCCCCAAACTCATTTACAAATATACATACTTTTTGCTTTCTTTTTATTTTATTTTAGATGCTTTGATGCAAGGGAGTGCACTCTTTAATTTTTTTTTCTTCTTTTTTTTTGGATGTTCTTGAGAACACACTCTCCCCCCAAACTTAAAATCAACATTGTCCCCAATGGTGAAAACAAGCAAAAGAAGAAAAGGAAAACGCTCACCCAATTTTCTCTCTCACAATCAATTCCTCTCAACCCCCTAAAATGCACAACAAATAAATCTTATAAAGATCAAGGTGCTAAAAGGGTGTGGTGAAAAGAGGGGTTTATATTAATATATATATATATATATAAAGCTAGGCTAATGAGTGGCTAAGAAAGAAAAGTGACACTTAAGTTCAATGGGGTGACTAGGGATAAATATGGATACAAGGTAGGCTTCAAAGGCTCAAACAGTCCAAAGATGGCCTAAATCACGTCATCGGTGTGGTGTTGTCTAGGATTTCGCCTCAAGGAGAATCACTAAGTAATTCTAGAAACTTAAGCTCTCATAAGAAACTAGTTCTTTCTAGGGTCTCAAAATTGTTTAATCAAGCTATGCACATACTAAAAAGAGAAACACTCTCATCAATCAATTGCTAGCAACATTCACACCCAAAGAATTTAGTTTAAAACTTGAGAAAGAAAGACATTCAGCTTAAAAGTTTTTTTTAAAGTGTTGCAAAGTCGTCATCGAGCCGCCTAGTTAAACACTAACAAAAGCAAAGAGTATCCTTAAAAGATTAATTAAACAGCAGGACAAGAACACAACAATCAACAAGACAACATAGAAGAAATACAAAACAATAGACAACGAAAAGTAAACAACAAGATAGTTCAAAACAGAAATTAAGTACAAAATATTAAATACAGATCAAAAGGTAGGTTAAAGAGGCTCCCCGCGCCTATTCCTCGGAATCAGTATCCGAAGGAATAGGGTCATCATGAACAACCAGAGCGGTCCAAGCTTCCAAAATGGAGTTGGGGAACACTGGAAATGCAGTAGTTGGTTTGGTGAAGTTCTGCTGAAGGGACTTGATGAACGCGGCATCCCACTATTTAGCGTACTTCCAGTAGTCGTGCTGCTGAGTTTCAAGGGACACCAGTCGCCCAAGAAGTTCCCTTTATTGAGCAATGAGGTCGATGAGTGCAGGAGCAAGGGGTGGAGCTGGTGGAGGCATGGTGGATGGGCCAGCTGCTGAGGCAAATGCGCAACTCTGACTAGTGATGGTGAAGTCGATGTCTCGGCGCTCAAAGAGTACATCCTCGGTGGAGGCAGAAGGCACCCAACTCGAATGCACATTTGTGTGATGAGTGATGGAAAGAACAACTTTCCCTTTTTCTTCTTGGCACAACTAACAATCTACCTGGAGATCAACTTTCCCACATCAATACTCAAACCAGCCAGCATACAGTATAATAGAAGTACCCGTTCCTTGGACACCGTAGTGTCATGTGTGGTAGGCAGCAAGCGGCATTTGAGAAAATGTAACCACACTCCAGCTTCGGGCAAAATAGAGGTGTGCAATAAAGTGCGCACACCACCAGAAGAGATACATCACTGAGCGCCGGGAGATGCGACATGTTGCAGTGCCTTGTCAAAATTGTCTGGTGTAGGGGACAAGACCATCTCATTATATGCAGCGCACTCAACACTGGCCAACCCAAATAGTGAATTAATAGCTTCACCAGAAAAGGAGACAACCTTGCCTCGAACAATCACTTCAGAATTCTCAGAGGAGGCTATGTTGGCATAAAACTCTCACACCAATGGGATGATAGCATGCTTCGGTTTTTTACAGAAAACCTCCCAATTGTGCTACTCAATGACACTACTGATGAATTCTGGCACCTCAACAGTGGTGGGTAAGAATCCTTTTTCTGGGAGCAGCTTCTTGGTCTTAATGGACTCATAACAAACTTCTTAGTGGGACCTGAAGGGACCGAGTTTTTCTTGGTGGATGGGGCCGATACAGCACTGGGTGTTGGCTGGAAGGCAGATTTGGTGGTAGTGGAGGTTTTTCGTTTCTTGGGAGGAGGTGCGGCTGATGCGGGTTTGGTGGCTCTTTTGGATTTGGATCGGGTTGGTGTTGATTTAGTGGCTAGTGGGGTAGTGATGGTGGGGGTAGGATCACTTATAGTTGCTGGGGAAGGCAAGAGTAATGGGGTAGTGGGAATTTGTGGGGCTTTTGGTGGGGCAGTGGTGGGTTTGGATTTCTTTTTGGGGAAGGCAATGTCTAGGCTTCGGGTCTGACGCCTACCATGGCTTTGAACTATTTTTTGAATTCCTTCGCCAACTAATCCCAAGACGAGATCGGATGTCTTCTAAATTTTTCAAACCAGTTTTTTGCTGGTCCTATCAAAGTGGCTGGAAATAACATGCACCTGAGCTCGTAGCCAATGTTGTTGGCTCGTATGATAGTATTAAATGTGCTCAGGTGGTTGTATGGGTCTAAGTTCCCATCAAATGGAGCTATGTGGGGTATCTTGAACCCATAATGGAATGGTGTGTTGGAAATATGTGGAGCAAAAGGCTCGAGCTCCTCATCGAAGTTGTCAGCCTTATCCCTGTTCCTTTCATCCTTTTGGAGCTTGAACATTCTTTCGAGCTGATTAATTCTCACCTGGACCAAGTCCACTAGAGGTTGAGCTTGTACCTGGGTAGTTGGTTATTTTTTATAAAAACTCCATCTCCCTGCCCCGGCAGAGGGTTATTCCCATATACTGGCTGCACAGGTTCCTTTCGGCTGTTAAGATGATTGCGTTAATCGAGGTTCACGAGATTGGTCTACCCCTGGTTCTAGTTCAGATGAACTCGAAGATCAGGATTATTTCCATAATTCCCAATATTCCTGGGTTCGGTATCATATACACTTACATAACTAGTGAGGTCTAAGCTCCCACTCATAAAACTAACGTTTCTTTCTTGTTGATGGACTCGATGGTTGCGAGGTAGATCTTCCATCGGCCCTCTTACTCCAGTTGTTTGCGATATTGACATGTGGCTTCCTGATGGTTGGGCAGCCCTATGTCCTCGGGTCGCCTCTCGCTCGCCCCCGTGTCCAGGTCGAGCTCGACGATTCCCATCTCGGCTGCCACTGAGAGATGGCCTTTGTGGTGCAAGCTCTCCTGCTCGGTTCCTATGAGGAGCTGGCTGGGGTGCCTATCAGAGTGGTGAGGGGTGTCTTATAGGATATGGGGATGCCTTATAGGCGATGGTGGTGGCTCCCATTGTTGGGCCTGGAAGGCCTAGAATTGGCCCGGACTGAATCTGTGTTATTCTTCATAGATTCAGGGTTAGAACTCTGAGCTACTGGGGGAGCTCGTTTATTCCATGTTCCTGCACTTACCTCCGCGGTCGGGTTGCCAGTAGTATTGGCTTGAATATTCCTTCCAGAGCGTTCATCGCCAGTGTTTGCTTTGGGCCTTAGTTGGGCCTGCTAAGCCCCTTGTTCGGCCGTCTTGGCGGTCATGCCCGCAGGGATGTCCTCTGGGCCTTCGGGGTGGTGCTTGGACTTCAGTGGCCTGCTTGGCCAATTCTTCACTGTGCCTTGTGGCCTCTTCCAATTGCTGACGTAGTTGGCGATTCTCCAGTTCCACAATGGGAATTTACCTCTCAAGATTATAATAGAGGTCCTCGTCAAGTCTGGGAGTGGGCAGCCCCCGGGAGTCAGATGATGCACTCCCCTCGTCTAGGCCGTGGTCTGTCATTGGTTGCTTCCCAGGCCTCCGTGGGTAATCTTCAGTGTGAGGAGTTTGCTCCTCAGGTATTTGGGGCAATGGTCGCCCACCAGCTCCTGGGTTGTTCGCAGTGGCCATTAGTAATGCAAGAGGTTTTTGACTAAACAATCCAAGGATTTGCTTAATGCTCTCAACGAAAGCACCAAACTATTGACATCATTTTTCGTCAACTTAAATCTGAAGAGCACTAAACAAAGATTCAAAAAAGAAGAAAAGAACAGTAGAATTTTTTACGTGGTTCAGCAGTTAACATCTGCCTAGTCCACGAGTCAATATTATTGATTCGTAATACTCTCTCAAAGGTTTCTCAAAGCAATTCAACAAAGTATTCCCAGTACAATATTGTGCATGTCTACAAATGAAAAATACCAGGCTATTTATAGGCCTGGTTGGAAGAATCTCTTCCCCAGATTCAGGGAAGTTACAATTGATTATTCTAATCTGAAATAAATGTAACTAAATACATTAAAGACATAATATCCCATGATAATTGGGATTTAATTATTTGATAACAATAAATCCCTAGTGTTGACCGCGTTTTTGGCCAACGACGTGAGAACGTCAAAAACGACAAACCTTCAAGAGAAATAAAACGACACAGACGGTTTTTGAACAGAAAGTAAATAACACAGCAATTTTTATAGTGGTTCAGCCCCAATATGTTGGTAATAGCCTAATCCACTTAGAGTTGTGATTTATAGATCTGTACTCAAGATCAGATGAACTGAGCCAACTGAGTTTCTTTAGTACAGATTGCAAGAATACAATAATTTTTCTAGATACAAGCACTTTCTCTCTCTAGAAAACTCAGACCCAAAATTTCCCAAAAGTTTCAAAAGAAGGAGAGAGCCCTTTCTGATCCCATAAGCCATATATTTATAGGCTTAGGATCATACATCTGATATCCCCTAGAATCAGGATATTTTATTATATTTATTACATTTAAATTACAAAAAACATTCAAAATGTAACAAAACCCCCAATTTGTGGGAAGAATGAGAGATTCCCACGCATACCAAGACCGGTTCTTGTTGAAGCCGTTTCTGGGAATCTTGACTTAGTCCTCCTCTATCTGGTCGACCCATATCTCCTACTGACCACTCATGCAAGTGCTGGTCGGACACATGCATGCTGGACATATGCAAGTGCTGGTAGGACATACACTTGCTGGTAGGACAAGCATTTGCTGATCGGACATGTGCATAGTGGTAGGACATACACTTGCTGGTAGGACAAGCATTTGCTGGTCGGACATGTGCATGGTGATAGGGCATGCACTCCTCTCTTCTAACATGGCACTATCCTCTAGCATGCCATGTCTCTCCTCTAACATGGCACTCTCCTCTAGCATGCCATGTCTCTCGTCTAACATGGCACTCTCCTCTAGCATGCCATTTCTTTATTTGGACAACCATGCACTTGTTGTACATACGCATAAGGACCAGACCTTTGTCTCTCCTCGAACATGTGTCCGACCACGTCCTTAGCCTCTCCTCGGACCAAAGTCCGACCACGCCCCTTGGGCTCTCCTCGGACCAAAGTCCGACCACACCCTTGGGCTCTCCTCGGACCAAAGTCCGACCACGCCCTTGGGCTCTCCTCGGACCAAAGTCCGACCACGCCCCTTGGGCTCTCCTCGGATGCACTTGGCTTGGACGTGACACCTCTCAAGCAGTCAAAACTCTTCATCAGTCTACCGGGTCACTTTATCACAACTCTGAGGAGTCAATGTATTTATTGACTATTTAATGTGTCTTTTATGAACCATGTACTGCCACTTGTCACCTCTATTATCACGTCATCGATATCCAATTTTTGGGGATAACACCTAGAGAATATGGATCTCCTAACAGTTGTTGTATGGAAAACGCGTTGCTGACCTCGACTGCCAAGTTAACGGGCTTTCGAGATTGGCATACATTCGAGCTTGTTATTTCGGTCAGCCCCTCCTCAGCTGGTGGTTTCATCGAACTCAATCTTCGGAGACCAATATCTTCGAGCTTGCAACTAAGGCTCGAATACCATCCAGATGCGTCAGAGAAGATTCTTTCTTTCGAGCTTCAAGCTTAAGCTCGAACCTTTTAAACTTGTGCTCGATCACCAACAAGAACAAGTCAAGAATCATGCAAATTTGTACAAGTGTTCAGCCACTGCTTGTTATTTTCGAGCTTACGCTTTTCGAGCCTACATTTTAAAGTTCATTTATTCATCCTCGAAATTTGGGTGTAACATGAGCAAAGTGATTGACCAAGCCAAAAATAATTTCTATTCTTTTATTAATAATAAAATAAGATTACAAAAAAATTGGGTTTTAATTAGGGCATAAAACCCCAACAAACACTTTTGCATGAATTTTTGAAATTTTTTATGGTAATTGTTTTCTAAGTTTATGGACCTTCCATTTTTTTTTCTCACTTTGTTACCATATTTTGTGCAATTATTTTTTTTTCCCATAAATACGGAAACTTTCTTTATTTTTCTCATAATGTTAACTTCTCAAAATAAAAATTAAAAAAAAATATTTGGACTCATGAGATAGGCTAATTTGACAACCCAATTATGTCGGCCTAAAAGCTAATGAAGGAGCCCTTATACAAATTAGTTATAGGAAAAATTACATAATTCAACCTAAATTGATTTTTTTTTAAATATACGATAAGTACGTCTTCCCCATCTCTTCTCCTCCTCCTCCTCCTCCTCTTCTTCTTTCTTCCTTCCTTCCTTCCATGGTCAACCAATGCCAACCAGTGCTTCATCTTCTTTCTTCCATGGTCGCCCATCACCAACTAGACCTACACGACACGTGCTGCCCAGATGTGTTCGTTGTCGATTACTGTAGGTGGAGAACATGATATTTTGTTTGAGATTTAGTAATTTAATTTGTAAACTTTCGTTATAGATATAGTTGTTTAATGAAATCTAGCGTTTTTGTAAACTTTTGTTACAAAAATATTTAGCTAAATTCACAAATTAGTTTTGTAAATGTTAATTATAAAAATATATTTTTTTTAGTTACAAAATTAGTTCCATAAATTTTTGTCACAAAAAAAATAAATTCAAATTTGTCTGCAAATGTTGTTTACACAAATGCATTTCTGTAACTATTTTTTGTAAATATTATTTTTTTAAAAAAATTGTATTTGTCACTCCATATTTACAATTTTGCCGCATTATAGTTTTGTAAAATATATACATACAGCGACAGTCCCAATTGAGAAGGTACAGGGGCTTAGCCCCCTCACTAAAATAAATTTATATTTAAAAATCCGTATTACATTTTTTAAATTATTAATTTTTAACAAATGTTAACAAAAAAACACCCAAATTTTTTTTTTTATATAATAATTAAGCTCACACAAAATATATAAAATTCTAAAAATAACTATAATTTTTATGTTTATTAATATTAATTAATAAATATAATTTTTATTCCAAGTCCCCACAGAATAAAAATCATAAGTTTGTCATTGTATGAATAATTATTTTTGTAATTATTTTCTCCAAATATATTATTTTTAAAAATCATAGTGATGTTTGGTTGGGGTGATGGGATGGAATGGAAATAAATCAATTTTATTTCATTTTTTGTTCAGTTGCATTGAGTACTGGAATGTCATTTGAATGAAATAGCTTTTCTGCCATTTCGGTAGAAAAAATCATTCCAATACAATATTGTTACAAAATATTGATTCATATTAATTTTTATTTTATTTCATTCTTATTCATTTTTTCATTCTTATTCCCATTCTTATTTATTCATTTTCACTCCCTCCAATCCCCTCCAATCAAAGTGTGACCTCTCTTGTTGTGGGATTAGTTTTGTTGTGGGATTTGTTGGTTGGTTGGTTGATTAATGATGAATAGACCAGGATAATGACCTAACAAATTGCGTAAAAGCAATTGCAACCAATCGTTAAATTGTGACACTCGTTTGGATTCAATCTCTATGATTTTTTTTAACTACTCGCATGGTGAGAATGGGTGCACCCGTGCGTATGTGATCCCAATCCCACCAGAAAGGCAGAATCCAAATCTCTCAGATTCGTACTTGTGCTGTGCCATTAGGCCACTGCCGTTACCATACACACATACAGAGTGGTCCATTTCATAAAACTTATTAAATCTCAGAATAGCCAATTCCAATTCCCCTTCTATTTCGTAACTCGTTACCTAACCGCACTCTGATCAAAACCCAGGTACGTAAAACCATCTCGATTTTTTACGTTCAATTTCGATATTCAAACGTGTTCTGAATCTAAATGTTCATATAATAAACATTTGTGTTTGGATTATTTATCCTTGTAAGTATTAATTCACCATATCATTGCGGCTAATTTGTTATTATTTATTAAGAAGAAGATGGAAACTTGCAAGCCCCTCAAATCCAATACTTGTTCAAAAAAGCATCGCCCAATGAACCTATTCAGACTAATAAGGGGTTTGATATGCTTAGTGGTGTTTATTTCCACTGCTTTCATATTTCTTGTCTACTTTGCTCCTCCATTCGCTGTAATCTTGAGGCTTTCGAGCATTCGATGGAGCCGAAAAGTAACATCATTTGTGTTCAGTCTTTGGCTAGCTTTGTGGCCTTTTCTGTTTGAAAAGGTAAACAGAACAAGGGTTGTCTTCTATGGAGATACTGTTCCATCCAAGGAACGTGTTATGGTCATTGCTAACCATAGGACTGAGGTTGATTGGATGTACCTATGGGATCTAGCATTGAGAAAAGGGTGCCTAGGCCATATCAAATATATCCTCAAGAACAGCTTGATGAAATTGCCTGTGTTTGGTTGGGGATTTCATGTTTTGGAGTTTGTTCCTCTGGAGAGAAGGTGGGAGTCGGATGAACCTGTTTTGCGCCAAATGCTTTCCACTTTTACTGATGCTCAAGATCCATTATGGCTAGCTATTTTCCCAGAAGGAACTGATTTTACGTACTGCCCTTCTTTCTTTTTACTCTTGTACATATGCATTTTTTATTTTATTTTTTATGTTTGCTTCTTCTTGGATCTAAATCTTTCATAGTTTTGCATACTAAACTAATTAATTAGCTAGCAATGCATAATCTTATGTTGGTTCCATACCATATTGATATTGGTTGGAAACATATTTTATTACCTTTACTTGTTTACAAAGCATAATAACTAGTTGCTTGGCTTCTAATACAGTGAGCAAAAAAGCAAAAAAAGTCAGAAATTTGCTGCAGAAGTTGGACTTCCTGTGCTGTACAATGTTCTACTTCCCAAAACCAAAGGTTTTTGCGCTTGCTTAGAGGTCTTGAGGGGTTCCTTGGATGCAGGTTTGTTTTCTATTTTATATTAAAAAGGAAAAAATTACAACAAATTAGTCTTAATCACCTCACTAAACATGAAGGACACACTTTTGAGATTTGAATATAACATATGTCTAATTTTATTTGGTGCATGGTTACTGATCTAATATCCTCGTTCTGTCCATTTTTTCCACATCACGGCATGGACAATCTTTTTGTCTTTTTCTTTTTCTTTTTCTTTTTCTTTTTCTTTTTTGGGTTAAAACTTCTTTTCAAAAGGGTTGTACTGAAATTCTCAATTTGAATGCTGCAGTTTATGATTTGACTATTGCCTACAAGAATAATTGCCCTTCTTTCTTAGACAATGTGTTTGGGGTGGATCCTTCTGAAGTTCACATCCATGTTAGGCGTATCCCAGTTAAAGATATCGCACCATCTGAGGGCGATTCCACTGGTTGGTTAATTAATTCATTCCAGCTAAAGGACAAGTTACTCTCAAGTTTCAAGATTCAGGGCCATTTCCCTGACCCAGTTGCGCAACATGAACTTTCTTCTTTCAAGTGCTTGGCAAATTTCATGCTTGTAATGTTTTTGACTGCCGTATTTGGTTTCCTTACCTTTTCATTTGTTTGGTGTAAAATTTACATTGTTTTATCGTGTGCATACCTTGCTTCAGCTACTAATCTGAACATTCGGCCTAAGCCATTTCTAGGCTCTATTAGAGCTTTGTTTTGTTTCAAGAAAAACAAGAAATGACTATATACTTATCGATGGAATAAAAGTTAGCCAAATAAACTTAAATGTTGCCGCTGCTTACATACAAATGCTCTGCCTTTGATTTTGGCTTACTGTAGAGTAAGATTATTATCTGAATTAAGTTCTATCTATAAATTGTCCTTTTCACGAATTTTCCCTTTAGATTTCACCTCAATACCTGCCAAAAGTTCGATCCACTTCTAGTTAAATTGGCTTAAATATTTCCCAACAAGCGAAAAGGACATGGAGTGGTATTATAATAAGCCTGTGTTTAGGCATGAACCAAGCTATATAATAATAATAATGACAATAAGTTTTAATATATTCATATATAGGAAGAAAGAAAGGATCAGAAAAATCGATTTTAGCGAGAAGAGGCATGAAATGAAATAGTAACCAAACTTCTCTTTGCGTGTTGCAGACTGACTCCCTTTCTTTTGTTGACTTTTTTTAATGGGGATTTTAACCAGTTAGGTTATAAGGTACAAGATTATGACATTATGTACCCCTCTATTTCCACCTCTTAACCTAACCCCTGCTAAACTCTTGCTACATATTTAATAATGCCAAAATTGCATGGACTTTTAGTATAGGTCACACAATCATAGTGAAAAGTAAAACGACAATAATTGTTCGGACCACTCTAAATCATATTAACGGTCCAATTGCAATTGGTGTGTAGTTGTTAACTTTTGTTATGTGAATAAAACTCTTAGGTGGAATTTGGCGAATTAAGCCCACGAGATGTCACAATCATGAAAGAGCACACAAAAATGAGACGCGTTCCACGGCTTTGTTACTTCCATTAATGTCCTTTGTTTATGGTTTATTGGGTTCTTTCCATTTTTTCCATCCAATAAATAAATATATATAATGATGAAAATTGAACAATATTTCTTGTAAACATGATCAATATTCAATGCAAAAATGTAAAACATATCAATAACACTTCTACTCGGGTCAATAGATAAATTATAATTCAAATTAATTGATGAAGATGATGATACATTAATTATATAAATAAACAAAATTAAAGAAGTGGATTAATAGTACCGCTGAGCCTGAGCATGTGGGTGGGTGTTAAATGCCTTGGAACGAGCTGACGTTTGCCACGATGCTTGCTCCTCCACCTCACGTGACGTGATACTTCCGTTCCGTCCTTCCATGTCACGTGCACTCCTGCTCAATCTATACTATATACACACCACGCCACCATATGGTTTTAGCCGTTTCTTCTAGCCGTTTGATTTTGAGATTAAGTTTCCCACCCCATTGAGAAAAGCACCATCATTTTATATCGTACGACAATTAAAACGTTGGAGTTCTTAATAGTGGTCCAAACAGAGTTTACAAGTGCCTTCTCACAATTAAATTATGTATATTCCTTTCCCCTCCAAAACCATCATAATAATTTTTCAGGGGAACAAAAGGTACCCACAACTTTAATTGATCACGTAAAGATAGATAGGACGAAGTTGACATGCCTAAATAACCATTAATAGGCCCCACAAATTTCAACGTTAAAAAGCCTCCTAATCCCAAATTTCAACTTGCATCACCAACAAAAACAATTACAAACATAATTTTCTCAGCTTCTCTCCTCATCATCATCGTCGTCGTCGTCGTCGTCTCCACCACTTGTCCAACGTCGATCCACTCTTCTTCGTTCTTCTTCACCACCCAAAGTCACTTATGGCCATTACCAGTCCCACCCTACTACACCTTCTTCTGCTCCTCCTTTTCTCTTTAGGTAGAAACCCTTTTCACTTACGACTGCGCTGAGATCATTTTGTTTCTTGTTTCATTATTTTTCCGAGTTAATTATTTTTGTAACTGCTAGACTATTTATAATACTTTTTCAGGAAATGTGGGGTACGGAACTGTATTCACGCTCCAAAACCATTGCAGCTACACAGTATGGCCAGGGACACTATCGGGAAACGGAGCGGGGATTCTCGGCGATGGCGGTTTCGTCTTACCGTCCGGTGAGTCAGTGCATCTCACAGCACCACCGGGTTGGTCGGGCCGGTTCTGGGGCAGGACTCAATGCAACTTCGACGAGTCTGGTAATGGAAAATGCGAGACTGGAGACTGTGGCCCGCTAAAATGCACCGGGGGTGGAGCCCCGCCTGTCACCCTGGTCGAATTCACGATCGGGTCAGCCTCAACTGACAAGGATTTCTACGACGTCAGCCTCGTCGACGGTTACAACGTCGGGATGGGAGTCAAGGCCGTGGGAGGAAGTGGCGATTGCCAGTACGCCGGCTGCGTGAACGACTTAAATGGGAACTGCCCTGCGGAGCTTCGGGTCACGGATTCGGGTTCGGGTTCGATAATCGCGTGTAAAAGCGCGTGCGCGGCTTTCAACGCGCCGGAGTTTTGCTGCACCGGAGACTACGCGACGCCACAAACATGCTCACCATCGCAGTACTCGGCCATGTTCAAGAGCGCGTGTCCTACCGCGTACAGTTACGCTTACGACGATGCGTCCAGTACCTGTACCTGCTCCGGGTCGAATTACTTGATCACGTTTTGCCCAACCGGGTCATCTGTTTGATGAACCTTCGTATTATAGGAATGAGGCTTTCTTAAATTATATGTTTGTACGAGTTTAATTAGCATTCCGAGCCTATGTGATCGATAAAGCTAAGCTACTGTTTTAATTTATATATTTATTTTTCATTGGATTAGATCTGATAATTAGCATGATCAATTAATTAATTATTGACAATATGTTTATCTTCCTTTTGTTTTCTTAGATTAGGAACAGATGAGAGTTAGAGGGCGGCAAACCCATACAAAACAAATAATAAGTTTAAATTACTCTTGCAAGGGTTTGGATGTCAAATTAGTTTGTATTAAATGGATCCAATTCCAAACACGTCGTAAACATCTCAAATTGCCACAAATTGAATATGGCATTTTAAGAGCAATTCCAATGGTGGCTACCCCAATGGTGGCTTAACATGTCTAAATCATCCCAAAATATAATTTTTTATTTTCTCTCTCATCCACATCACTTTTGGCAACTTTTTTCATAAAAATGCTCCAATGCTAAGGCACACCAAAAGTTGTCAACTATGGCCCCACATATTATTATTTAATATATTATTTTGTAGTTATAAATATTGTCACACTAAATTTTTTAAATCCATATATTAATATAAATAAATATTACATCAAATTTAAATTAGACGAAATTTAAAAGAACTTATAAAATTACATAATCATAATTAATCAATCTAACATAATTAAAAAAATGTTAATTAAAATGATTTCCAAATTTTGACCATATGTGTTCTACTAAGTCCGCCTGAAGATTGCGATGAATGTTTCTATCACAAATTTCAACATTTCTTTGAAGCATTGTCGGGAAGTCAGAAATAGGTCCATGAAATACTTCAATCATTAGGGTGTTGGCGGGGCCGTCATCATAATTAAAATCAAACAAACTCTCATATGCATCTCTTTCATTATAACGACCTCATTTCTTAACATACATATATATAGTGTAAAAACAAAGTTTTTTTTTTTTTTTTTTTTTTGGTAAATCAGATCCGTGTATTGCCCAACAATCAAACAAATTACAACCTATACAGAACCAAACAAACAGGCCTGAAAAGATCTATTACAAGTTTTCAAACCAGTCTCTATCTATCAAATTTACTTTCTTTGGCATTACACCTTGTATTCTATTTTTCACATCACTTTGAATTCTTTTTGTGAGAACTAACACCGTATTAACCCTCACAACTAAAAACAAAGTTTTACCTGAATATAACAATACTGAAATTCTGAATTTACAAAAACTTTATTAAACAATACATAAACTAATGTTCATAACTTCAAACCATACAATACACACAACTAAATAAAAACTTTATCTTACATACAAATCTTAATACTTTTATAAATAATTTTCGTAGCGTTACTACACCTTAACATAGAAATGAAGATGTATCCAACCGATAAATTGAAAAGCTTTATGTAAATTACAAAGTCCATGAAATACTTTTAAAGCTTTAAGTAATTTATAAAGTTCACAAAAATACTTTTTATGAAATATAATTATAGAATCAAGTTTCTCGTTTATTTATAAAATAGCATAGCAGAACTCCACTCCCTTCAGGTCAGCCCTATATGTACAGTCATGTTGGCTTCACGTATACTCATCAACAATTTATATTTGGGGCCTCTTACCTACAATACAAAACATTATCTGATGAGCTAAGGCTCAGTAAGCAGAATAACTACCTCATATGCATTAAAATAAACGTGCAACATGCTATGTATTTTCTTTCTTTCTTTCACTTTCCTTTCTTTTGGGCCCTAGAGGATGCTGCTGCCGACCTTACATAGGGAATCACATTCCTACCTGAACATAAACATGATAATAGGGAATTTCTCCCTCATAAACATTCATTATATAGGGAAGTACATCTCCCTCCTTACATTTTTGGGACGTAGGTCTCCCAAGCAGCACCTCTACTTTAATGCTTTCAATAACTTGTTTGTGAACATTAAGCGTACTTATGCATAAGAAATATAACATTCTTAAAAATAACTTATGCATAACAACTTGGCAGGATAACATATAAAGCATATACATGCACATAAGACACATAAATGACTTGTATTGTAGATGAGGATTCTACTTACCTTGCGTCTTGATAAAACAACCGAAATTGTTAGCTTCCTGATAAAAACACAAACTATTAACTTACATAAAATCTACATGATGTAATTTTTGTTTATAATTGTTGTTATTCTATTTTTTTCTTTTCTTCTTATTTTATTGTTTATTTTATGTCCAGGCATATGGTCATACTATAATTGTCCATGGCAAGATCCCGGTCTAAAATTCGTGGTCATGGTCATACGGAAATGTCCAGCTCATAGTATCAGTCCATAATAATAGGGAATAAGGTCATATAATAAAAGTCCAAATAGTCCAAAGTGTGACCATAGCCTGTATAAGTTTATTATTATAACGATACATAAAAAAATAGTTTATATTTCAATTTTTTTTGGCATTGTAAATTATGACGACATGGTAAAATAATATATATATAAATTTTAGCATTATAATGACATAGTAAAGTAATCTATATAAATTTTAGCATTATAATGGCATGGTAACATAATCCATATATAAATTTTGACATTATAGTAAAATAATCTATATATAACTTTTTGGCATTATAACGGCATAGTAAAATAATCTATATATAACTTTTGGCATTATAACGGCATAGTAAAATAATCTATATATAACTTTTGGCATTATAACGGAATAGTAAATTAATCTATATATAAATTTTGGCATAATAACGGCATAGTAAAATAATCTATATATAAATTTTGGCATTATAACGGCATAGTAAAATAATCTATATATAACTTTTGGCATTATAACGGCATAGTAAAATAATCTATACATATATAATAACTAAATAACTTAAATGAAAGGCTCGGGAAAGAGCTTACCTAAAGGTTTTCGTAGGCTATCGTTTCGGGCAGAACTTCGCCTAGATCTTCAAGGTTTAGAACTTTAGAAGGGTGTTAAGAAGATTTTTGGGTAGAGTAAGAAAATGAGGTTTTGTGATTCAAGATGAGTTTTGGAAGGGCAATTTATAGGAAAATTTTGGGTTACTATGCTAATAAAATATTTAAAATATCAAGCATAGTGGAATAATAAAATATTCAAAATATAAGCATGGTGGTTTGCTAAAGTCATCATTGTATCACTACTGCATCATCATGTGGGAACCATGGGGTGGACCCCGCTGTGGGACCCATGCGGACCCCATTGTGGGACCCACTATGAATAGTACCCGATGAAAAAAAAATGAAAATTTCTCAATCTTCTTATATTACCTAGTCCAACATTTTTTACTCACAAACTTTTCTGAAAAAGTTTCTCTAACATCCATAAATTAATTATTCCCATGTGTTAGTTACTTCAACAACTTAGAATTGTTAAAATCCCACAATAGAAATACAATTATATCCCCAACGGTCAAGTTATTGTTTCTAACGGTCGGATCACTATTCACCAACGGTCATAACAGCTAGTTTTTGTCCTATAAATACTTGTTCTTTCAACCATTTACTTGCAAACTTCTTCATCTCTTAACCTTCTAGATAACATTCATCATCAAATCATGAATTTCTCTTTATTTTTCATAACTTTAGTGATTGTTTGCTTGTATTTAGCATCATTCTATGGGTATTATACTAATGAAATGCCCATGAATATTATAGTTGCGTATTCATTAGTTATCCTTCCACTTTACTTAATAGCTCTAGCATTTGATTAACATTGTAATGCACTCAAAAGTATGAATAAAATATATTCTCTTATTTTTCATAATTATTATAATGCATCTGTAGAAAGAAGTGGGAGTTACATTCATCCTCGACAATAATGTTATGCAATATGATGCATGCATACATAATATCTTTGAGAACATCTCTTTGCCAAAAACGTGCTGGTCCTCGTACAATAGCAAAACGAGATTGAAGTACTCTGAATGCTCGCTCAACATCTTTGCGTACTGCTTCTTGGCATCGGGCAAATAATTTTCTTTTCTCTCCTTGAGGCAGTGGGATAGTTTTAACAAATGTACCCCACTCTGGATAGATACCATCTGCTAGATAATACCCCTTGTTGTATTGTGTGCCATTTATCGTAAACTCAACTCTCGGATCTTGCCCTTGTAAGATATCAGTGAATATTGGGGATTGATTTACCATGTTGAGATCATTATTGGATCCTGGAACACCAAAAACTACATGCCATATCCAAAGATCTTGTGACGCAACTGCTTCGAGCATGACTGTTGGTCTGCCGTGATCACCTCGCGTGAATTGACCTTTCCATGCAACTGGGAAATTTTTCCATTCCCAGTGCATACAATCAATGCTTCCCAACATGCCTGGAAAACCACGCACCTCCCCCATTTGAAGTAAGCAACGAATGTCCCCAGCATTGGGCCGTCTTAAATATTCGGTCCCAAAAATATCATTCACTCCTCGAACGAAATTGACTAGACATTCAATAGTGGTAGTTTCACCAATTCGAACATACTCATCAACATAATCGACAGGCACTCCATATGCCAACATTTTCATAGCAGCAGTGCACTTCTGTAATGGCGAAAGCCCCCTTCTACCAACTGCATCAAACCTCGTATGGAAATACTCTGAATGATTTTCTAGAGCTTGCACTATGCGTAGGAATACATGTCTACGCATTCTAAATCTTCTTCGAAATTGATATTCTGTATACACCGGTTCATCAGAAAAGTAGTCATCGAACAAACGTTGGTGTCCTTCTACATGACCTCTATCAATGTGGGCTCTCTTTCTTCCTTGTCTTGTTGAGCTACCCCCATCCATGAGCGCTTTGAAATATTGATCGTCAGTACGCTCTGCAATTATGATATCCTCTAGACTCATATTGTCGTATGGATTCGGAGAATTTGGCGAATCCATTGTTGAACTTAGAGTATATGATATTTGGGAATGAAAGATGAATGAAAGAGTAAAATGAAGGATTGAATGGAGAGTTGAGTAAAAGGAATATTGAAATTTGGTATTTATAGACATGGTGGCCGTTAAAATGTAGTCGTTAAAATATAGCCGTTGAAATGTAGCCGTTAAAATATAGTCGTTGAAATGTAGCCATTAAAATATAGTCGTTAAAATGTAGCCGTTAAAATGTAGTCATTAAAATATAGCCGTTGAAATGTAGCCGTTAAAATGTAGCCGTTAAAATATAGCCGTTAAAACGTAGTCGTTAACATAAAGGATAATTTATTTAAATAAAATAAAATACATAATAATGCGGTTGATAAAAATACATAGCAATTACAACTTCAGGATATTATTCTTAATATAAGTACACAAGTTTTCATGATCTTTCTTTTGTTCAAGAGTCATATGCGACGTGTCCATGATGAGATAATCCATGTATTTTGTCATCCTATGATCTTCTACCTCTTTCTCCTTTATCGTCGCCTCTTTCTCCTTTATCGCCACCAATTTCTCTAATGCAGATGCTTTCCGTTCACTAATCTCTATAAATCTAGCATGTGTGTCTTTTTTTTCCTTCTCTTTTCTCTTTGCTGCCTTTTGGCCAGTAAGGCGCACTTCACGTACTTCATCATCACTGATGTCTGCATTGGAAGAAGAAGTAAATGCCCCTGTATCTGACACCTTTGTTCTCTTACCACCTTTTGGTTGGTACATTGTATTCCATTTCGGCTCATCCTTTAGCAATCTTCAACAGTCCACAAGCAGAAAATTTGAGTTGCTATTTTCAGATTTGTACAATTGATGTGCATTCTCAAGAATTTGCTTATCAGACCAACCAATGTGATGTGCTTGTTGTACTCGTTTATAACACCCATTGAAACGCGCCACCTTTTTATTCATCTTGTTCCAATGATCTTTACATTGCCTTCCAGTTCTTACTTGCTCGCCTTTTTGGTTGGTGTTGTAGTATTCTGCGATCCGAGCCCAGAAATGTGTAGAAATTTGGTCATTCCTCACAATGGCATCCTTAGATGTATTAAGCCATCCACTTATTAGAAGTATAGTGGCTTCCTTGCTCCATTTGACTTTACATTTATGCCTTGATTCATCTTCATTGTGTAGAACTACATTTTTCATCCCTTCAACACTATGTTCAGGTTGGGTTTCAGAGATAGATGTCGATGATGTTTCACGATTCAAATCAATACTAGACTTTTCCATACTTGGCCTATAATTTCTTGAAACCATTTCGGGTTGGTGTAGGGAAGGCATATGAAATGCATATGGTAGTGAATTTGTTGGTGTGAAGAATTGAGCTTGTTGGGGTGTCTCAATAGAGCCAAAATTTTGGTAAGGGTAAGAGGACATGGGATAATTTTTGAGAATTTGGAAAACTTTGGTTAAATTGACAATATTGAAAATTTGGATTTTGAGGATTAGTAGAGGGAGTATTTTGAAAATTTTGATTGAAATGAGAATATTGAAAATTTGGATTTTGGGAATTGGTATGTGGAGAAAATGATGAATTTTGAAAATTTAGATTTTGGGAGTTGGTATTTGGAGAATTTGGAAAATTTTGAGAATTTTGGGAATCCATTGGTAAGAAAAGAAATTTTGTGATATTGATAATTTGGAAGAAGATGTATGTAATGGTGTGAAATTTGAATGAAATAAATTAGTATTTATATAAAAAAAAAATCATGTGATAAACGGTAAAAAAAACAGTAACAAATATATATATATATATCTGTAAAATGTTTTATTTATATATATATAATTAAAAAAAAAAACACCGTTGCCTCACAGTGGCAACGGTGCCTTAATTTTGTTCAAGCTTCAACTCCTCCAACGCATAAAGTAATGTGTTGTCAGAAAATGGTCAACAAGCCACCTTGAAGGCAACTGCGTTGAGGCTGGCCTAATAAACAATGTATCATATCAATCCATTTATAAATGGGAAAATTACACGCATCACCGCATGTGGCAAAAAAATTTGAAATATACGGTATGTTATATTTATACCGTTTCATATTTCAAATATACGGTATTTTTTTATTTGTGGCATACGGCAGTGCAAGAGGTGGTTAGTGGGTGTGGTACCTATATCCTATTAATATATAATTTTGAACTAACATATATATACACATGCTTTTTTTCACCGTACCTATATCCTATTAATATATAATTTTGAACTAACATATCTTTCTTTTTTTTTAAATATTATATATCAAATCACTTTAATATTTTTAATCAAATCAATACAATTTTAATCTTATATTTTAAACTATTTTAATTATATTAAATCCTATAATACAAATATTACAATTTTCATATTATATATTTTTTTTAAAATCTCAATACTTTAATTTTTTTTGTCTTTTTCTCTTCAGTCATTAGTTCATAGATATTTTTGGTATGATAATAATAATAATAATTACAAATAAATTTATTTTACTTATAAATATTTAAAATATAATTATTAATATTAAATAAATATTATACTTTATTAGTATAATACTTACATAAAATATTATATATTTAATCAATATAATCTATTTCTTTATTAATTGTTACAATTTAAAATATATATATATATATGTTCCTTGTTCAATGCAATTTAACATTTTTGTATATACTAATTATAATATTATTTTAGTTACAAACTTAGTTTTATATATTTTTGTTACAAATATGTTAACTGAATTTACAACTTACTTTTTGAAAATATTAGTCACAAATATAATTTTTTTAGTTATAAAATTAGTTATGTAAACCATTGTTACAAAATTAAAAAAAATTAGCAAGGAATTATTCTATAAATGTTGTCTACAATAATATAAAACTTGTGTTACAAATCTGTAAAACTTGGTTATATATTTATAAATATTGTTTACAAAAATGTTTTTATATAACTGGTTTACGCATCTGTAAAAGCATGTTACAGGTTTGTAACATGTAAATTCATAGTTGTCGTTGTCTGTAAAAGCTTGTTACATGTTTGTAACATGTAAGTTCTTATTTAGCATTTCTCTATCATGTTGTTTAGGGTTGCTCAAGATCCAAACCAATCCAATTACCCCGAATCAATCCAATAATAAAAAATTGGATATTCAATTACAATTGGATTTGATTGGATTTGTAAACTTAGTATTTCTCTATCATGATGTTTAATGGACTTAATGTTGTAAACTTAATATTTAAAGGACTATAATGTGACAATTGTAAGGACTTAAATTGATATTATTACTCCATAGTGTCTAGTATTTTGTATGTTTTTTGTTTTGCTTGTTAATTTGTTTAATATCAACATTTAGGTTCAAAGATAAAAAAATAAAAATAAAAATAAATCGACCCAATCCAATTACAAATGGATTTGATTGGATTTGTAGGGCAAAACGGATTGGATTGGATGATGATTTCCAACATCCAACATTTAATTGAATTGGATTGATTAGTGGTAAAAATGTTGAGCATCCCTAATGTTGTTTGTAAAAATTTGTTACAAATTTATTGCTATATTTTAAAATAATTTTATGATTATGACCTTTCAACAATATGGTTTTTTCAAGTGTAAACTTTGATTACAATTTTGTAAGTTTACAAATAAGTAATTCAAAACTTATTTGAAGATGTTAATATATATATATGTTGTCCATGACAATATTTGTAATGGTTTTATATAAATTTGGAGTGTGATATTCATCATGCAATGGGATGGGTAATATGGATATCTGGGTAAATGTTGATAATAATGGGTTGTGGGTTATATAATTGGCATAAATTACCGTAATATTGTAATTAGTTTAAAATACCGTATTTTTAGAATTTTTTCCAAATTTGCCGTATATGTGTTAATTGCCCTTTATAAATAAGTCAAATTTAGTTTTATTTTTTAGCATTGCTATAGGGCACTCATAATGTCTAACACGAAGAACTTATGAACTTATGTTAATTGGTGATGTCACCAATAATAGCATATCATGTCAGTAGTGTTAGGCACCAATCCTTAACAATGCTCTTTTCTTTTTCTTTTCTTTTTTGGCTCAATTATTCAGTAGTTAGGTTTGGGTTAAGCATTTGTTTTTAATACAGGGTCTTGACTCAATATGAACATGACTTACAAAGACAAGTTGAATCTACTTGAATTATTTAAGCTTGTAGAATTGGTCTATTAATATTTCTGGGATATTTTGGTATTGAATTGTTGATGATATAATATATGTTCCTTAGAAATTCTATCTAGTTTAAGAAAGGTATAGATTGATAAAGTGAAATTTGAGCATATATATAGTAAGATGTCATAATTAAAAAAATATATATGCTAACATTAACAAACATTGCCCCTCTCTCCCTCTCTCTCTCTCTCTCTCTCTCTCTCTCTCTCTCTCTCTCAACCAACCATTGTTGCAAATCTAAGCCACCTCTAGCACAATAACAAAGTTTACACGCGATAATGTTTGCACAAGACACTAATAACAAAGTTCTCTTCCCCCTCATTTTTTTCTTTTAAATGATTAAAATTTCAATCAAAAAATAAAACCCACAATAATGTTTACACAAACACTAATTTATATGCTTTCGTACACATTTGTGCAAAATATAAAATTATCACGATTTTTTTTTTCGAATATAAAAATTTGAAATCTGTAAAATTTCGAACAAAAATAATGTTTAAAAATGTTTATAACGATGGTTTGCGATGGTCCCATGAAAATTTAACCTCTAAAATAAAGTTTTCATAGCACCATTATTAATCATCGTTTTTAGTATTGTTTTGGCCTATGGGACCATCGTGAAACATCGTTAACCGTCGTTGCTAAAGTTTAGTAAAAACTTTGATTATGTATAATTTTTCACTCGAATGTAAGTTTGAGGTATAACTTTTGGGGTATAGAATCTTAAATTTCAAGATTTGTTCACTTGAGGCCTAAGACTTAATTTATATAGATTTTAAGTTGTATATAGTCCAAATTTAAGTTTCTACGAGTAGATCTCAAAAAAAAACTCAAAACGCCAACAAAGTAAAAAGATATGTCACCAAAATTTTTATCAAATTTATACGACGCTGGTTAACAATAGTCCTGTGAAAACTTGATTTTAAATGTCAAAACGATGGTTAATAAAGCTAAAAACAATAGTTAATAATAGTCTCGTGAAATTAAATTTTAGAGAAAAAACGATACTCAATGATGGTCTCAAGAAATTTTGATTTTCGCAAACCATGTTAAACATCATTTTTTATCGAAATTCTACATATTTCATATCTTCAAATCTGAAAAAAAAAATTGCAATCAAAAACAAAAATTTAAGCACAAATGTGTTTGAAAAAATATAAATTTACTTGTGTAAACATATAATATCGAATGACTTCAAACTCAATAGCATTTGCTTTAGCATCGATAAAATGAAAAATACTAAATCAAATAATGATGAACAAGAAAATGGAGAAGAAATGCAAGAGACAAGGATTTTTTCTTGTAATTTTTCTTTTTCATTTGAAGGCCTTCGGCCAAATATCTGTTCACACATCTAAAGAAACCTTTTCTTTCTTTTTTTTTTCCGATGCTTCGCATACAATTTCAATTTTCTCTACAAGTGGCTTTCGCTTCGAATGCCACGACTCGTAACCTTCAAACCCAACATTTTTTCTTAATCATTATTGGGCCATGCAGAAGGAAACCTACATCTCTAAGGCACATGCAATAGGTGCCATCTAACACCTAGAAAAATTACAAGCCAAAATTAAAATTGAGGGGGGAAGAGAACACTAGAGCTACCTATATTATACAGTCAATCCCTTGAAGGATTTGAAAGAGAGGGCATTGTGGAAGTGACTAAGCCAAGACAATTGCATCTCACCAGAACCTGTGCATTGACCTTCGCCTTCCTCGGCGCTGCTGAAGAGGGTTTGGTCAGAGCAGTCAAGTGAAGCTCCACATGCTATATTATATGACTGGCATGCTGAGTAACACACCCTTAGCCTGTTGTCTCCGTCCTTGTCACATTTTTGGATTGAGATCTAATCATGCAGAGTGTAAATTCAGTTAGGAGATGCAGACTGTTTATTATTCCAAATTGAAACAAGCCTATGACAACAGAAACCAAGTATCTCAAACAGCAGGGACATGTTCCGAATCAGCTTCAGGGAGAATATTATTTTGTAAGTTATCTTAGAATTTCAATTTTTACAGTATGAAAAAAGACGGGAAGGGAAACGAAAGGAAAGGAACTTACCCAGCAGGCCAATCGTTTTGCAGCTGCATCACAATATTTGCTTCCAAAAATATTAAATAACTTCCTAGCACCACCTGGAAATAAACGATGGTAATTTGGCATGACAACAACTTCTTCTAATTGCTGCTGGATACTGGGTTCACTGGGAGCACAGTGCTGGCCAGAAATATCACTCTCCAACACATTTTTGCAAACTGAAAGACTAGAAAGAAGTGTAGAACTATTCTGGCATGAGTAACCAGCATAGTCGGAGCAGCGGAATTCACAGACTCCATTGTCACAGACGCCTCCATGAAGGCTGCATTGCTCATCACACACAGCTGCATGACAAGGCAAACATCAATGTAAATGGCAATGTTCTATATTGTGCCCTATCAATGGTCATAATGATGAATATTGAACTCTCTAATGAATGTAATGCTTTATTCGTTTGCACAATTGAAAGAAAATTACCCAAATTAAGGTAAAAGAGTTAATTTTTGCAGGAAGGGAAAAATTATGTGAATTACCAGTTGAGCAGTCAACTCCAGTGTACCCATTTTGACATTCACACATCCCATTAGAAAGGCAACTGCCATGTCCACTACAGCTATTAGGACAAGAACCTGCAAGAAATATTGTCAATCAGAAATTATTCCAAATCACAAACTTTATCGTTCCTCCTTATATCTGACTAATATAATTGGTAGGAAATGAGCTCACGTTCACTACAATCAGAGCCATGAAATCCTAGAAAACAATGACACCTTCCATCAACACAGTCTCCATTGAAATTGCATGATTTAGGACATTGTCCAGACACAGGAAGTAGGTTTCTGCTACAGAGTTCATGATACGCTGGGCATACTAATTCACCTACAGAAAACATATTTAATATCATTAAATTTAAATCAACCTACATTTCAAATCAATGTAAATAGAATACATAGAACCAAAACGTTACCATTAAATCCAGGAAATTGAATAGGTCCACCAGCTTCAGGGCATACTTTCCATACACCATCAACAGCAACCTGAAAGAAAAATTGGATTAAAAAAGTAAAACAGGATCACTGTGCAAAGAAGGTTGTAGCAACCAAACAGTTCTACATTCCTGAATGTGTCAGGTACATGACCATTATGGTAACTAGCACAAATAAATGAACACCACATATATAAACAAAAACAGCTACCCAGGATGCTTCTGAGTTTTGATCAACCAAATAATTCATGAAAAGGAGGCTCACAAATCAAAATCACCAAAATATACCTCTAATGAATTATTAACACATTTGTGCTGATAACAGCCATTTCCTTGAGTCATTGAACCCCGTACAAAGCCAGTTCTTACTAATGATGAGGACATACACCTAGAGGTGGAGAAAGAGAGTAAGCATTATCAAACATATCAAAGTTTTCAACAGGAAAAACACAGCTGGTTCAAGTGCACTAGAAGTTTTACCTAGAATTACTCCCGCGAACTTCACCCAACATCCTGTCAGGTGCTCGCGCACTGTTAGCATCTGTACATGATCCATCAGAGTAAGCTACAAAGTATGTGCAGTAATCAGCTAATGAAGACTGCCCACCTGAAAAATATAACTATGGATCAGTTAACAATACAGAAAAATTTAGTATCAAGGAATAAATCACTTGATTAGTAGATAGCTTATATAATATCTAAATTTTAAGCATTCATACAAATAACCACAAGTTTTATAAATATTAGTATATTGCACGGACTTTCTCACATAACTATCACATGGTCTGAAAGAATGTTATAATATAACTTATCAGGTATAAATAACTTGCAGCAAAATATAGTCACCCTTACTAACAAATAAATATAGTCAGATCATTGACAAAATCACCCTCACACAATTGAAGAGTATTTACCTTTGTTAGCCTGCGGGAAGTAACGTGCCCACTGAGGAAGGTCTCCACTGTAACTTACAATTGGACAGTAACCCTCTGCCTCCCTATTATATGTACAGCCAGACGACTGAGTTGTGTTGCAATGGTAAGCTCCCTTCCAGAGATTGCAAGGAAAGGTAATAAAGTCGGTTCCCTGATTGCGGCCCCAATCAAGGCGGTCTGCCATGCTATAATTAGCCTGGTACCATCCACTATCTTCCAACAAAGCTAATGTCATTTTTGAGACCACAGATCTAGTATCCACTGAACCTGTCATGATCTCATTCATCAATAGCCTTTTCTCCCAATGTGAACCTGCATTGTGCCAGAATTTAAAACTATTATAATAAAAAAAATGCAGCAGGATATCACCAAGACCATTGTGCCAGCAATGTTTCTTTCTCATACTTTGAAATTTAATAATAATAACATCAAATACTTGCGTTCATATAATTTATGTTATACCAAACCCAAATAATATTAATTTTACACTATTACACGTCCATTAATATAACATGCATAAGTATCTTCTCTGCCATAACATACACAGGTCCTAGATATTATTCACATTTTTTCTATGAATGTCCTAAATATCTCCTCTACGATAACTTACACAATGAAAAACCCCATCATAAACACCATGCTGATTAATCCCCCCAAAAAAAAACAATTGAGGGTAAGTGGTATAAAAAGTAATGTACAAGAAACAAACAGTCATACCTGATGTACCACGTCCTCCTCCATCTTCTAGCTCTAAACCAGTGAAATTCACAGAAAATGCCTGCCAGAAAATAAAAAGAAATAAAAACATGAACAACATTATCATTCACCTCCTTGTAAATTACAAATAAGTGGCCAAATTAATTTTTGCAACTACACATTCACCAAGTTAAAAAATTCAATACCGCATAATGATGCCGTGAGTGCATGACCACACGTGGAAGCACCACCCGTGTCACAGTTCGCCCAAGCTTCTCGTCCATGACATGTTCTGTAACCTGCAAACAGAAATAGACAATAGTTTAGTTTCAACATGAAAGAAGTCCTATAAATGGGTAACGTTGAAAAATTAAATAACGGATTCCATAGAAAGCAAACATAATGAGCAACCTGACTACGCCTTCTTTTCCTCTCATCCCTAAAATGTGCGAAGGCATGGGGGTCAAAGCCTAGGACATGCATAACCTGGAAAAGATCACAATTCTCGCTTAGAAATTAATCATTTTTCATTTTCATAATTGTAACTAAAGCAAAAGCAAACAAACAAAAAGGCCGACTGACCTCATGTATGAGCGTTGCCGAAAGTAAAGTTTCCGCTTCAGCAGTCAAATGACGAGGAGCAACATTTACATGGCCTGTTGAAAAGCATAAAATAAAATAAAAGGTTACGTGCTACAAGTTCTAATTGTGTCACATAAACAACCAGGTTAGCTTAAAGAATACAAAATTGCACAGTAAACTACCAGCAATTGCACGACCCCATTGATCACGCTCACAAGCCACTGCCCAAGCAAGCGTGTTGCCAGTTGTAGGCCTCGTCGTCACCAAAAGAACCAAATCTGCCTCGGCAACACCCTCTGACAAATCAAATACATATGTAGTAAATTCATCTGTGAGCATATTTTAATGTAACCTCTGGAGGAGGGAGAAGAGTAGAAAATCCAGAAAACGATGACCATAGGTCATGGTCAGGTGTTTATAATATTACCTTCAACATATTTACGAGGCAGCTGTACACCTCCATCTTGACCACATGCTGAATATCCACTTAACCTCAAGTTCCCTTTTACAGGTTCAACAGCTAAGGCTCTCCTGAACCAGTCTGCTGTCTGTCCTAAAGCCTGGAACAGAAGGATCAAATTTTTAATTCCACTTGATCATTACCAGTTTCACAAGTCATAATCTACACACATATAAATTAAAAAACTAGTACCCACAGACTAGATAAAAATGAATTGAGAAAAGGTCAAAAGAGCAAATATATGAAAAACAGAAAAAGACTACAATAATTATCCCAGTGTTAATTTATGATGTGAACAAAGAGAGAGAATAAACATTTAAAGAAACAACTAGAGAATAAACAATAAACATAGAAAAGAACCAACTAGAAATAAACCTTGCGAAGTCGATGCCTTTTGTCCTCCCCAGCTATATCATCCAAAGTGCAATTATACCAGCAGTCACCAGAGATAGGAGGATCTCCATGAGGATTGCAAGAAGGAGATCCAGGAAGAGAAGACACAGGGGGCTCTCCTAGCTGTTTAAAAAAACATTTCAAAATTAAAATAAAAGGAACCAAAATCACATATACATCTTTAAAGAGCACATACACTCACAGCTTATTAAAAAGATTATAAAAAATCACCTTGACAATGTCACCAATATTACGGCAATCTCTATCAGGCGAGTGGCCAACTGCATCGTAATTTAGATATATCCTTATGGGCTGTTTAGCATCCTTCTGTTGCTCTACTGACTCAGAAATACCAAGCAGTGCCCTACCATGACGGTGAACTGGTTTCAATATACCTGATTGATCATAAACTTGTGGGGTAACCGTGTACACTTTTCGACCAGGTTGCCTCCTCTGTTCGAGTATCTGGTCATGAATGCAGGAATGCGACACAATATTTTCAGTTCCCTTTTCCGAGGCTTGCCAATTTGGGGGGTGTTCCGAAGTTTTTGCATCAGTAGACTTCAAGCATATCAATATCAATACAATCTGAAGCACAAACCATGAACCCAGCATCTATGTCATTCAATGAAGGAACTAAATAAGAACGATGCTAAATTACGGTGGAACAGAAAAGCAGATCCAACAACAGTAGACTGAAAATAGTTAATAATCAAAGAGAAGTTTATGAAGTCTCGTCTAGGAGCCGAAAAAGTTGACCCAATTCTCCGACTTCAAAATGTAAAAAACTCACTAATTAGCCAAGACCAAACCATAGATCCAGCTATAAATAAAAACCGTGTTAAGCCTAGAAAGGAAAACTATAATGGTGAAAGAAAAGGAAACAAAAAATATGTTACCAATTTCTCACCATAATCACGATCAAAATTTACAAGATATTTCACAGATTTAACAGAAAGAAACGGAAACTGTTCAGAAGAAGAAACTTGGAAAGTAAATTTCTGTCCATAAAAGGTTAACTTTCCCAATCAAAAGTTGTCCTAACTAGAAAACTCTAGTCCACCGTTTGGCCCAGAAAATGTCACAAATGGGTCTGATAACCATTGAAAGTTTTAGTGTCAGTCCCAAATCATCAGCCTCTACCTCACAGTCTCTCAGCAACCCAACAGAACCACACAGCTAGAACCCCAAATCTCCCTCCCAAAGAGCGAAGCCACACTAACCCAAGACAAAAAATAAAAAAACATAACAGTGGAGCAAACGAAGCTAGAAAAGGAAGCTGACCTCGAGAATAACCACGGTAAATCGAGACCTGGCGCCAAATCCGAGTAAGGTACAGGGACTGCACCGAACCATTGCCTCCATGAAATGTTGAAGAATCTAGAACCAATAGCTTCGATTCCATCAAGCCGCCGGTGTTTTTCCGATCGGTTTCAAGACCCAGAAAAATATCTGGTTTTCCCGCATTTTGTAGAACTATAATATCCACACAACAATATACAGAAATCCGCAAGAAGAAAAAGAAAAACAGAGAAACGGCTTGGCCTATTCCGATTCGAAAAGCACAAAAGAGTAATAGAGTTGGGACAAGCTGCTTCTTGTGACCGATTCAATAACAAGGAGCTACAAAAGCTCCGTATGGTCGATTCCTTAACTCAAAAAAGCTAGAGAAAGAGAGCTCTGTGTTGCTTCAGAGATGTGAAACAAACCCAGTGACAGTGAAGAAGAAGAAGAAGACGAAGAAGAAAGATGAAAGAGAAGAGCTGATACAAAATCAAAAATGGATTGGGTGGAGTGGGTAGCCTTTCTTATTAATTTCTAACACAGTTTTTTTTTTTTTTGGACAGCCCAAATTAATGTAATTAAAATAAAAAATAAAAAAGTGAATATAGAAAAAATCAGGCGTTATTACAAAACGACCTACATGTTGTTCGAAATTACCAAAAAAACCCATTTGGGCTCTTCATCTTTATGTTTCCCTACTGTTACAATATTCTCTTAATAAATGCTTTTGTATCTTCTAAGTATTATATTTAAGAATTAATAATCTTTTCGTGCGATTATACAAAATAGTGAAAATGAATTAGGTAATGACGGTTGGTGACCGATACCGTATCGCCCATACGTCGAGATTGACCATAATTAATGCAATAGTCTAATAATTGAAAGAAAAAAAATTAATTCATCTAATATTCAAATAGATTAAGTTTTATTTGTTGATATGTATCTACAAAAATTATGATAAGATTTTTTTTTTTTAAATGTAAAGTTTGAACTCTGATGATGGTATATTTAATCTTTAGGTAAGAAAATTGTTTGTATGGTTGTCCTAATTTGATGACTAGGTCCACAAATTTAAAATTTTGCTGTCATATTTATTGATGCACTAATAATAATAATAATAACAAATTTATAGACTGGTTTTGTCACCATAATTTCTCCATAAAGAAAGTTAATTGGATACGCAAGATTAAAAATAATAATAATAATAATAATGGAATAAAATTATCTCTGTCATGATTTTCAGATATAGACTTTAAGACATCTTTAAATATAATAATTCATATTAAAATTTTGTTTTTCAAGAGAAATACGTATAAGACATAATTAATTATCTACAATTTATATACCTATTAAATACTGTACTGATAATTAGACAATATATAATAGTCAACAAATAAAAGCAATAATTAGAGCACTAGTGTATCAAGCAAGCATTTTATTGTCTCAAAATGAACAAAAAAAAAATTGGTTTATGAAGATAATAAAGAAGAAAACATTCTTTGTAATTATGGATAATAGTTATGTGAGTTATAACATTCTTGAGGTAAAATTATAAAGAAGGCATAAATGCCTGGCTATCTAAATTAATTAATAAGTAGAATTAGAAACACCCAATAAATGTATATTATTTATACATGGTATATTTGAGGGGGAAAGTAGTTAAATTATTACCCGAGTTATTTTTTTAACAACAAAAGTACATTGTGTCTATATTTTGGTGTAATTTAGTGCAGTTACATGTTTCATCGTTAAGTCTGTTTATATGGTGTAAAATTTACTTATAAATTGAGTTTTTTCACCGCAAATTTTTCTTAAATTTGATACTTTCGCTGCAAATATATTTTAAATTTGATACTTTCCCGTAAATATCTCTTTAATTTGGTATTTTTGTCTATATTTTATAGACGAACTTAATAGTGAGAATTAACGGTTCTAACAAACTATACTAAAACATGAGCGAAAGATATTTTCGTTGCTAAAAAAATAATTTAAGTACTACAAACATAATAATTTTGTTACTTTTGCACCAAATATCACTTCTACAATACAATTTATAGCATTAATGAGAGGCCCTCATCAAATCACATTACAGATATGAGTTAACTTATGTACCAACTTATCTATTCACGGATTATGCGCTATAAGTGAGTTTTTTTTTTTTTTTACTCTTTTACTTTTATTTATTATTTATTTTCTGCCAACGGGTTATTTTTTATTTTATGCTTACACTTGTTTGTATTTACTTATTTATTAATTTGCTTACGTGTGGAGCCATCTGATCAACGGCTTAAAATCGATACTTGTGATCGTTTTCATTTTATATATATTTTTTTCAGTATTAGATTAAAGCCAAAATAGAAAGAGAATAAAAAAAAAAAAGACATATTTTATAACTTTCGTCTTTTGATTAAAGTACTTTGTTCGATACGTATATATGGTCTATGGACCAGTATTTATGAGTGTTTTAATATGGTGACCTTAAGATCTTTGAAAACACCTTTGTTTTTACTCCACTTTTAATCTTGAAAACTCCATACTGTTTTGTTTTCTTCGTATTTATTCTTCTTCGGGATTATTAAAAATAAATTGTGGATATTTGTTACTTAAACACAAAAATACAAAAGCTAATAAATGGCATTGGAGTAAAATATTCAATTAATCAAACATATTATGAGATATATATATATTAGATAAAAGTAATTTGCAATGCACATTTTTTAAGTTTTAAAATTATAAATATTATTTATAATTTTAATAAAAATTAATTTGTTATTTTTTTAAAAATATATATAATAAAATTAATTATAACTCTATAATATATATAAATATTTACATCAATAATATTTATATATAATATATCTAAATACAACGTTGACATAGATATATTTTATATGACTACATGATATATATATATAAAATACAATAATATTTAAAAAGAAATTAATAATAGAAATAAAATAATAATAGAAAAAGACATAGTGTAGATAGTAGTATACATGCATCAATTATTTTTAGTTTCTATTATATCTCACAATGTCCTTTGGTGAATTTGATGAAGAGAAAGAGATTCAATTACTTAATAAAAAACAAACTACCACACAAATTTATAAGATAAAAAATAATATGTATGTCTTTATTATTTTTAAATAAACATGATTTAATTATTTAAATTATCATAAAATATCCAAAGAAATATTCTATTTTATTTATTTATTTTTGTTTAAGTTTATATTTGTTCTAGTTTTTTAATTTGGCACTGCAACAAAATATTATATATTATATGTTTAATATAATATTAAGTTTAAGTTTAATTAAATTTTATTTAAGTTATTAAATATATGGTTTTATTTTTTTTAAATAATCATCATTGTAAAACATCTTATTTTAATTTGTTTAATTATTTATTTTATTTAAGTTTAAGTCATGGTTACAATATATCGTTAAATATAAGAATATTCCGTTAAAGTTAACAGAAAAAATAAAATAAAAAATCGTTAAAAGCAATAATTTTTGTTATCTACACACTTTTTATATAGAAGAGATATAAATTCTATGTTTACTTCAATAGATGCCATTCTCAACTTTGATTATTATTTAAAAAAAAAATACAACCTTATATGAAATATATTGTGGGTCTCTTGGCAAAAATGGCATATTTTTTGAAATCGTTTTACACTCTAGCGTAGTTTTGATCTTCCAACACTCCAGACAGCTGGTCAAAATTTTAGACAGAGATCATTTTGCAAAAATTTATCAAAACTAGGTCAGAGTGCAAAATAACTTTAAAAAATAAGTCATGTTCACCAATTACTCATATATTGTTCTGTTAAATAAAATTATTTAAAGATAAAGATGGGAGCGCCAAAAAAGAGTTAGAAAGAGGTCGAGAGTGCCCATTTTTTATTATATTATATTTAAATATAAATATACATTTTTTACAAAACAAAATAAATAAATACACATGAGTTTTTTTCGCTATATTTAGTACCATTTAAGAAATTTGGTTTTAACTATGACTTTTCAAAAAAATTCTCAAAGCGCCAAAATCAAATAACCCACCAAAACCAAACCGAATAAATCAATAAAAAATGCAACTCAGATAACTCATTGAAAATTCAATCCATCCAATCTAAAAATTGAGCGGGTATAAAATATAATATTTTTAAGCTTAAAAATTGTATACTATTTTTTTAGTTTATTGAATTTTGTTCTTTGAAAACAAAAAAAAAAACAAAAGCAAAAGCAAAAAAGCATTAAAGATCTGTTAAACAGGTTGATCCAACCAAACCGCCAAAATAATTTGGCGGATTAAATATTTTTTTTCTTATTTTTGTGGTTTAGAATTAGATATTTGCAACTCGATATTTAAATTGGATTACTTATAATATGTTATAACTTTCAAACCAACCAATGTAAAGTGCTAGCTTAAACCTATTATTGATTAAAAATATAACCTATTATTAGTTTAAAATTTTCATCCGGCTTTTCAATAAAAAAAATATATATTTAAATATATATATATATATATATAAAAGAATTCAAGTTGTTTCCATATATTATATTGAACAAAACTGTGACATATAATAACGGTATAAAAAACTTTAAAAAACAATTATTAATAATGTTCTCGAAGAAACAATTATATATTATAGAAATTCTTCAAAGAGATGTTAATAATTTGATTAATTATTATTTATTAATGAAAGAGCAGCAAACATTAATCATGTACGGAAGGAAGGTTCACTAAAGTTGTACGTTTTATTTTGAAAACGTGAAAAAGCTTATAGTTAATAATAAATTTCAACCTTTTGTTTTTACAACGTGAAAAAAGAATCATGCACCAAATTTAATAACATTTTGTCACTTCTGCTTGAACAATTTCTACACTCTTCCTTCCTTTTTTTTTATAATTTATTTTTCAAAATAGAATATTTATTTTTCCATGGGGAAGAAGAAAGATTCAAACTTATAATCTTCTTACAAGAGTGTGCGATTATTAGTTTATTATGTCCACAACTTTTCGCCAGTATATATTTTGTTATTGAGAAACAAATTAGTCAAATGAAAATTAAACATCATCAATATTTGTATAGGGTATATTACTAAAATATACATTTGATTTTTAATGTTTGGCAACTTGTATTTTTTTTTATTTGTAATAATATGAAAATTATAAGAAGTCAATACCAACATGATATTATAAGTTTACTTGGCATAATAGAATTATTTGGTTGATGTGTAAGCATATATATAATATAGCTTGAACTAAAATTGTAATCAATAAAATACATATGGTTGAACTAAAATGGTAAAGTCCTTTAAAAATTAAATCAAGCAATTAATTGCATGATCGTTATATTTTGTTTCCAAGCCTCGAATTACTCAATTTTCTTCGTATATTTCTACTAGCATATATTTCCTGTTATTAGGATTAAACATGTCCATAGAAAGACACATAATTTTTCAGTTTATTACTTTAAAAGGTAATATATATGATTAAATAAAGAAAATAATACAATATAATGTAGCTTGTATTGTACTATGTACATACAACCAAAGATAGTATACTTCTAACTTCTAATAAATCGTTTGGTATTATACCAGTAAAATGATAAAATAACTATGGTTAGCAATTTTAGGTATTACATCTTCTGAAACAAATAATAAAAGGGTCGTTTGGTTTGATAGAAATGAGAATGTCAAATGTAAATTTATTTTTGATGGCCTGGAGATTTATGTTTCCAAGTGGTACCCATTTTTTAACTTGATTTTAGAGTAATCTAAACATCTTTTAATTCTACTCCCACAAACTCAAACCTCGTACCAAACACCCCAAAAATGATGAATAGAACTAGTGACTCGTATCATCAAGAGACTTTATCCACTACTACAAAAACACCATTTTATGACATTTTTTTAGGACATTTACCTAAATGCGAGTTTTAAAAAACAGCTCCTGGACTTTTTAGGACCCGCACTATGTGTGTCCTAAAAATTTGAATTTTTTTTTTAACAAACACCTCCTGTACTTTTTAGGACCTGCGAGTCCTTAAAGAATTTATCCGTGAGTCCTAAAAACTATATGTGTTCTAAAAGTTTAATTTTTTTTAACAAAAATTTTATTATTGTTTATTAAAAAAAACACCACTCAGTCCCTTTTTTTCTCTCTCTCCTCGGTTCTCTCTCTCTCTCTTGAAGTTCCTTCTCTCTCTCCCTCTCTCTCCTTGCACCGTCACTGCCAGGGCTGAACGGCAGCCGTCCCGTCTCCGGCCACCGCCACGCGCCACACCATCGGAAGCGCCGTCCCACAAAACCCCCCATCCCCCGAAGATGGACACCTCACCCGCGGCCTAAGGCCCTCAACGGGGCACTCGAAGTTCGGTCGTTCATGGGTTTCTCCCAAACTTCCCGAGCATATTCTGCCCACCACGAGCTGAACCACCACCATGCTCCTTGCTTCTTGGGCTTTAAAACTCAATAGTTTATTTTCCAAACCACCACCTTTGAATGGTGGCGCCGCCGCCGTTGCATGAGCCCCGCCGCCGGATTCAAAACCCACTAATTAATTTTTTAAAAATAAAAATTTTCAGGACTCGCTATAAAAAAACCCCAATTTTTAAGACTCTCAAATAGATGACTCGCACCTCTTTTAGGACTCGCTTTTTTTGTAGTAGTGACCATATCCATAACAAGATTTTACACCATAAAATCCATACATTATTGGAGAAAATAGTGGATTATGATGCTAAAAAAAATCACAGAAAACAAATATATCCGTATGTATTTGACAACTAAGCATATATAAGTCATATTTCTATCATCATCTTGAAATATAATATCAATTTCCCCTACAAAAAAAAAAAACAAAGAAATAATGACCTATTTGGCTTAGTTTATTTTAAGCTGGTTTTAAATTTTAAAATTAAAAAAAAATCATTAAAGTATTTGAGTAAAAACTAAAAAAAAAAATTTTAATTTAAAAAGTCTTTTTGGAAAAACTAGAATTCTTAGCTTAAGACATTTTTCATAAGTTATTTTCTTAAAATTAGAATCATTTTTATTATTCCTAATTTACTCATCATTTTTTTAATGGGTAATGATATGTGCACTTATACATTACACAAAGTAATGTGGTATTGGTTTTTAAAATACTTAGTTCTAATTTTAATAAATGTAATTGACTATATTAAACTGTCACATCATTATATATATAATATTTAAATACATATTTTAGATGCACATAACATTACTTTTTTTTTTTATTGATATACAAACACTTTAAAAATAATTTTTCATTAGAAAATTTTATATAATAATTATTCAAACAGGAAAAAAAAACAAGTCAGCAAAAACATAAACTTTATCAAATAGATATCAACTCGATAAAGTATATATGCTCAAGAATTAGAGAAACAAGATATGTGACCGTAACTCAACTATGAATTGTCTTTTCAAAATCACTTCTCTATATTTCACTAGGTATTAGTCGATGCCCATCAACTCCAATAGCAATTAATTTGTTTAATTTCGGAAATTCAAATGTATATTTCTATAATTTTCTTTATACATGTAAAAGACATATCTACCAAATATTGATAGCATACTTATAAGTTTTATATCTATTAAAAATATATATAAAGGTAATGTTCTAGCATTATGTTTATATATTAGATAAAAGCAACATGTAATACACGTTTTCTTAGTTTTAAAGTTGTAAATATTATTTATAATTTTAATAAAATTATTATTTCAATATTTTTTTAAATATATATATAATAAAATGAATTACAATTTTATTGTATATATAAATATTTATATCAATAATTTCTACATATATGACATCTAAACACAACGTTGATATAGATATATATTTATATGGTTGTCTGACGTATATATAAAATACAATAATATTTAAAAAGAAATTGCTAATAGAAATAAAATAAGAATAGATAAAATCATAGTGTAGACAATAGTATACATGCATCAACTATTTTTAATTTATAATATATCTCACAATATTCTTTGGTGAATTTGATGAAGAAAAAGAGCTTCAATCACTTAATAAAAAATAAACTATCACACAAATTTATAAGATAAAAAAAATGATATGTATGTCTTTATTATTTTTAAATAAATATAATTTAATCATTTAAATTATTATAAAATATCTTTAAAATATTTTTTTTTTTTTGAAGTTTATGTTTATGTTTGTTCTAGTTTTTGAATTTTGCAGTAACAACAAAATATTATATATTATATGTTTAATATAATATTAAGTTTAAGTTTAATTAAATTTTATTTAAGTTATTAAATGTATAATTTTATTATTTTTAAATAAATATGATTGTAAATTATCTCAAAAATATCATATTTTAATTTGTTTAATTATTTATTTATTTAAGTTTATGTCATGTTTACAATCCACTGTTAAATATAAGAATATTTTGTTAAATATAAGAATATTATGTTAAAGTTAATAGAAAAAAAATAAAAACTGTTAAAACTAAGAATTTTCGTTGTCTACACACTTTTTATATGGAAAAGATATATATGGTTTTCAAATTTTAAAAGTGTCTCGCATTATATTTCAAATGTTATTTTTATTTATTCTAGGTTGTGTTTGGTAAATTTTTTGTTTTTGAATTTTTTTAACACAAAAATAGAAATATTATTTTTATTTTTGTTTCTTTATTTTAAGAAAATAAAAATATTTTTGGTAACTATTTTTGTTTTTAAAAACAAAAAATAATAAATGTATTTGATAACTTTTATTTTTATTTTTTGTTTAGTAATATAAAATGAGGTGTTAATTTAAAGAAAAAAAGAAACGAAAAGTCAAAAAATGTTTAAAAAAATTTTGAAAGTGAAAAAATTATATTTTCAAACTTTCTGAATTTTAATTAAAATTTTTAAAAGTAATAAATAAAAATAGAGTTATATCAAATATTATTTTATGTTTAATTGTCAAAGTTTTAATTAATTAAATAAAAAATTATTTTTTTTAAGTATTACCAAAGAGTCATCTTCTTTTCTTTCATTTAAGAGTGCTATATAGAATAAATATCACTTAAAATTACAATATTCATGCTTGGCGCATAAGAAATATCACTTAAAAACAATCATACACCGTATAATTACATTAGTAGCATAAGTATTTCAACAATTATAAGTAGCAAATGGTATTAAAACCTTTCGAGTCCTTGTGTTTTCACTGAATTCCACGATAAATTTTTTATTTTAAAAATTATATTTTTGAATTTTGTGTTTTGTCAAATAATTAAAAATGATTACCTTTATTTGAATTTGGTAAAAAAAAAAATTATTTATAAGTTCATCGATTTTGAAAAATGTGTGAATATGTAACTAGTGTCAAATCTTTATAAAATTCTGTTTTAAAATATTTCAATTTGAATTCGGACTGAATTGACCAATTTTAACAATTTTACCAGAGGATGCATTGTTAAATTAACTTAAAACATATAGACTTAAAATAGTATAAATCCTAGTTAATAATATTTTCTCTAGAAAAAAAAAATGGAAAGCTGTATATATTTTTAAATAAATAAGTGTAATATGCGTGGTGTGCTTGTATGACCTGGCTTTTACATAGCATAGCATGATTGTTGTATGTTCCCGGCAACACCATTTAAGGCTTATGGTCCCACTCTTTTTTTTCTTTTTCTTTTTCTTTTTAAATATATTTTCTGTTAATTTGTTGTCCCAACCTTGTTTCAGAAAGTCATATAAAATGAACCATTTTTTCCCCACATATTTAACACACAATTTGATTCCTTATCCTTAATGTTTTTAAATTAAAATATATAAATCCTTATCCAAAGAGAGGCTTTTTTTTTTTCTTTTTCAATAAACAAAATATAAATATAAATATAAGAAATTAAAGGAGGAAGTTGTTTCTTCAATACAAAATATTAAATCCAAGACAAAGACCCAAAGCCAAGAGTTATTGTTTTTATCCCATAAAAAATTAACATGTATTTTTTCCCTTGAGAAAAATAAGAAGAAAGAAGAGTCAGGATAATTAAAAAGTTACCTAGCTATGTTAAAATAAATGCTGTAATTATGTCTCTATAAATGTTTCACTTATGTTAGTTTGGCCCATCACTAAGAAAAAGAAAAAGAAAAAGAAAAGTGGGACTTAAATTAAATTAGGTTCTATTAATTAATATAGAATGAATCTAAATTTAATGCTAGCTAGCAACAAAAGAATTTACCAAAGATTGTTGTGTAGTTTATTAACAGGGACAAAGATAGCTTGTGATATAAGTGATGGTAGGCATAAACTCATAACGTTGATTATAATTCTGGTTTGGAACAATTCTATTTTGATCGGAATAGAAGAGGCAAGAGCAAGACCTCGTGAACAAGAAAAAGACCAAAAGCCAGAAAATTTTCATTGGCCCAAGACAATAATACATTAACTTTTAATTAAAATTGAGGTGAAAAAAAGTGGTTGTTAGGTTTGGTATTTTGATGACCTGTATCCCAAGCTTTAGTATTTCTTGCAACTTTGACATTCGTAAGATCTGTTTTTATTATTACGTGTTCTTTTTTTTTTATATATATATATTTTGAATTATTAGATTATATTATATAATCTTAAAGAGTCAAATTATGTGAAATTGATCACCAATAAAATAATAGAGAGAACTAATCCATCATATCTGATAAATATATATATATATATGTATATATGTAGGTGGTGATTACTTACCAACATTAGTTAGAATACAGCTCATCCAACTTAATATTATAATTATCCGAATGTAATAGCACAAAATTGAATTTTTCTTTGGGTGTTATCCATAAATTATTATATATACTGTTGATTAACCTAACGGCAACGATATTTTAACCTTAAAAGATTGGTCCACATGGCCCCAGTTAGGTTCTATTTCTTAATCCTTCTATTCCGTACAATTTATTATTTTTTTTCTTTTCTTTACATTGGCTCAACGAGGCCTCTGAATCCAAGCATGTCAACCGATCAATTTGATTAATTAATAAAAAAAATTAATTATCAATTAGCAATGCTAATTTAAAAACCTAACTTTTTTTTTCATAAATGTTTACTTCATATCACGGGGTTTGTGCTTCGAAAGGGACACTAAAATCATGGTTTGGTTGGTTCAATTGGTCCAATATCAGACAAAGACAGATTGCATTGCATTGCAAGATGAATGGTATATAATATATAATATAAATAAAATTAACATTTAATAAAAAAAAAACACTAAAATTGTTTTTATTTGGCAAAAAATATTGGTAAAACTCATCCGCCGATACCACTAAGAGCATCTATAATGAGTGCTAAAAAATTGATCTAATGTTATATTTAACATATTTTACAAAAAATAAAATGGGTGTAATGTTATATTCAACACATGTTAAAAATTGTGTTAAATTTGACACAAAATATAGCATGAGTCAAATTTGATACATCAATAAATGTTACTTTTTTATTTAACATATTGTCACTAATTATTATAATTGAGTAGTTAATAATTAATGACCAATTATATATCATTTTTTATTTATTTTTTTAATGACAAATTTATTGGAATGCATAATTTAGATAATAAAAAAATTAATATGTTCTTAATAAATATTAAATGAATTATTGACTTTTTTGTGTTAATTTGCATCTTGTGCATTGGAACACAATTGCAAATATTAGACTAAATATAGCATTAACTCGTTTTTTGTGTTAAATTTGACACAAAATTTATATCTTGTATTGAAAATAATCTAATAATATTATTGCATGCATGGATTTTATTTTCAAAACAAAAATGGCTTTTTCATTTTGAATTGGACCTATGCTACTCTGACATATTTGCATAAAATACAGTCAAACCTCTTTATAGTAATATTGTTGAGACAAACATATTTAATAACTTAATAGAATTATATATATATAATTTTAGAAATATATATTTAAATTAAATAATAATGGATAAAACATGTCAAATTCAATGTAAAACATTAATAAACAAAATGACATAAAGATATGACTACAACGTACACATCTATATAATATTAGAAATATACAAAATTATTTTACTAGTCTATATTGATAATTAATTTTATCATGAAATTTTAGTATGTAAAAGGTAGCATATATATAAATATATTTAATATTAAGTCAATTATTACTCTGTGGAGACATATTTTCTAAAGACGAGACCGATAAATATTATAACTTATTACGGCATATTTTCTAAAGGCGAGACCGAGAAATATTATAACTTATTATAATGCGGTATTTATTCTTATTTATAATTAGTTCTAAGTTGGAACTAAAGTTTTTTACGACTATACTAGAGTTATTCCAATATATAATAACATTTTAGGGATGTTTTACAGTTTGTGTGTTACAAAATATTCCAATCTGTACATACTTGCACATTTCTATCGATATTTTGTTTTACCCAATCTTCAAAATGTAAGGGTTGTATTTATTTTCTATACTAAAAATATTTACTTAATGAGCGTTGATGTAAAGTTTTTCATTTTATACAATTTGGGATAATTAGTTCAATTGGTTCACGATATTTAAGTTTTGCAAGTTTGTTTGTATAGTTGATTCATATCTTTTGCGTGGATTGGTGAGTTTTTTTTTTAGATTGGTCCCTAATCTTCCAATTTTGTTGGGAACACATCCCTTAGCTATAACTAACTCTCTTAAAAATTCTGTTAGAAATAAACCTACAGCAAATATGGCTTGGTTCGGTCATCGTTCTTTGTGTTGTGAGGTTGGTAAATTGGTCACAACCTTTCTGTGTTTAACATACTTTAAAAAAATAAAAAATAAAACTAATAAATCTTATACCAACAAACAAAATATATATTTTCAAATTAAAATATTAACAAGTTAAATCAAAATTATTAAAATGAATAAAAAATTAAATTTCCAAAAAAATATATATTAAAAGGAATACCAAAATTATAATATAAAGAAAAACTGATTAAGGATTAGAAAAACTATAAAAGTTTAAGCCAACAAAAAACATATATTACATTATTATATAGTTTTAAAATAAAATAAATAAATTTTCATTAATTATTGTGTAATGTTCACTATTTATCCCATATTTTTTTCAATGATCTTACGAAATTAACAAAAAATATAAAAGTTTAAATTACTTAAAAAAAATTTGTATAATTTAAACTTTGTAATTTTTAATTCCATTTTTAACATTAGAATTTAAAATATATTAAAAATAAGAAAGTTTGGGATCTGTTACACCCAGATTTCGAGCATGAGGTTGTAATCTCGAAATCTAGGCTCATTATATGTAAGTTCGAAATACACACGGTCGCCAAGCGTCCTTTCAGTTAAACCGTTTCTGTAAACAACGACTTCGAAGGTGCAAAGGGGTATGTAACTTCGAAATACTCCGAGCTTGCAAACAGAATGGTGTGACACTTTGATATATCCCTGAACCATCTCTTGCCTTCCAGACTGGTTCGAGCTCGGAATGAGTGAGTTCGAATGTGGCGGCATCGTCAATGTCTATTTGTTCCGAGCATAGACAAAGTTAGGCAACGAGCTCGTGATCGAATGATAGTCTCGGAGATTTGATGAATCCCGTATCTGAGTTAATCAGTTATATGTGAACATATATATTGTTGTGCAATCTCAATATTTAAGGGATATTATTTAATCTGTTATCCGATCCCACATTTTATGGGACGTTTCTGTGTATGTAGGGAATAATGTATTAAATAGCATTATGTTAATTGATTCCCAGAATATCTTCCCGAAATATGTGGGAATGAATTCTGTAACCTCCTCTATAAATTGAGAAGGAGACTCCATTTGTAAGGGATCAATTTCTGATTAATTGAGAGAAAACTCTGAGCAACTATTATCTGAAAAATTTCCAGAAAACTCCCTAGTTCTAATAACATAGACTCGTGGACTAGGCAGATTTAACTGTTGAACCACATAAAAAATCTCTGGTATTCATCTTTGTTCAATTCCTCTAATATCTTCTTGTTTAATTGATTTCATATTTAAGTTGACGAAAAACGACGTCAACAAAACTAATTTGATAACACATAAAAATGATGGAGGCCAAATTGTATTTAATCATAGTTGAAGATGTAGGTTTTTTAAACAAATCTTTTAATAGAGTTAGTTCTAGGGACGTGTTTAAATTAAAATTAAAAAGTTGGAGATTAATTTGAAAAGAAAAAAAATAGGAACCAACTTAGAAACACACACAAAAAGTATGAGGACCAATCATACAAATCATATTTTAATGTTTTACTTCAATATTGACATATTTATTATTTACTATTAAGATTATTTTGGGATTTTGATTAAAAATCTCATCAATAAGTTTGTCCAGAATTAGGTCAAAAGTTATATTCAGGTTAATTTTACTAATCTGAAAGTATGTTGTGGAAATTAAAAACATAAAATTATATACTACGTTTGCTTGGTTTTATTTAGAAATTTTAATAATTTATTTTCATTATATTTCATCGTTATCATATAAATTTAAATAAATAAATAATAGTGTATATTATAAAAGAATAACATAAATATATTAAAAAAATTAAACCAAATTAGATACATACTTTTTATATATAAAGATATAGTCCATTCTAGTTTTAAAATTAAATACTTTTTTTTAATTTTCTTTTAGAAAAAATATCTACGAATTTCAATATAATAAAATATTAAAAAAATTAAAAATTAAATCTATGAATTTAAAAAGTTTATTTGATAAAATTTTAATTATTTAATTTAAAAAAATTTAAAGCCAACATAAAATTATATATAAATATATATTATTTAATTAATGGTTAAAGCAATTAAAATAAGTAATTTCTCATTAAAAAAAATTAAATGACAAAATAAAAATATGTATATTTATGTCTTACTTCACTATTAAATATATGTTTGGATAAACAAAATATGTTAAATAAAAAAATAAATTTAAACACATAAATATTTTTCAGTTATAGTTTAGAAAACATAATTGATAGAGTGATTTAAATACTTTAATACAAAATTTTAAAATATGTGATGAGAAATTATTATAACTAATTAATTTATTACTTATTATTTTATTTTTCAATTTATTTACCTTATTTAGATAATTTTATTACTTTTTTTTTAATATAATTACCTTATTTGGATAACTTTAAAACTACAAGTATTAAAAAACAAAAATAAAAAAGTCTTAAATCTAATGAAAAACAATAACTTCTGTAAAATTCATATTTATAATATATAAAAGATGTAATACAAATAAAAAAAATATTATTATATAATGATTTTTTTTTTCAATTAGTGCCATAAGAGTATAATTAAATATTAGTATTTAAAAAAGGACAATTAATGACAAAACTCCATAAATAATTAAATTTGTAACACTTAAATAGTCGCGTAAAAAAATTGGTTTAGTGTATGTGAAAATTACATTTTATATAGATTTTTTAATAAAGTTTTTAAAAATATGGATTTTTTTACAAGTATTATTTTATGGCTTTTTAAAACTTATATTCCCTTTTATGATATTTTTTTTCCATGTTTTTGTTAAAAAATCATTATTATGCCATATTTTTTTTCCCATAATTTAATTTTTTTAATTAAATTTGTCCATACAAACTAAGAAAAGTTTAATTATCATATTTTTGTATATTAATGGCTAAAAAGTCATATTTATGAAAAAAAAAAATCGCTTAGTGTATTCTTAGATCCCCATTATGTTTGACGAATGGCCTATGTGGCAGCTACATAGTCTCAAGCTACATAGTCTCACCTGGCTAACCCAATTTATTTTTAATTTATTAAATATTTTGAAAAACATTACAAATCTATTTTTAAAATATAAATAATTTAAAACAAGTTTAAAAAACATAAAATATAAGTACATAGTTTTAAAAAATTCAATTTAAACATTAACATAAAAAAATTAAATTGATAGAGAATAAAGCATTTAAATTTAAAACATTAAGGCAAAAGAAAATTAAAAACTTATTAGAAAATTAAATAAATATTTAAAATTATAATTTAAATTTTATGTTTATCTTTTTAGATCTTAATTTTGTTTCAAGTTCCACATAAATTTAGATTTTGAAGGTTTTTTTCGATTTATTTTAAAATAACCAAATTAATTTAAAATTAACAATTGGTGAAAATGAAGAACAAGGAGAAAAAAGTCTCAACCTGTTAGCTACCCATGCTTGTTCGAAGTCCAATCTCGCCGAAGACCCCACCTTGTTCGAAGCCCCAATCATGTCGGAGACTAATAACAAATGGGCAATAATATTTCATTCAGCATGTAAGCAACTCTGATACATACACATTGATTCAATAAACAAAAATATTCATAGTATTTCAAAAGGACAAAAACCCTTATAATTCCACCGGCAACTGTTGACGCCGTTTTTCGTCAGCTTAAATAGTAGAGTAATTAAACAATAAAATATTTGTGCAAATGAATAAAGAGGAAAACTAGAGGATTTTTACGTTGTTCAACAGTTAACTCTGCCTAGTTCACAAGTCTATATTATTAAGATTTGGGAGTTCTCTGGAACTTTTCAGAGAATAATTGCCCAGAGTTTTCTTTTCAGAAATCAGAAAATCGGTCATCTACAAATGGGGTTTCCTTCTTTATTTATAGAGAAGGTTGCAGAATTCATTCTCACATATTTCGGGAAGATATTCTGTAAATCAATTAATATAATGCTATTTAATGCATTATTTCCTACATATACGGAAACGTCCCATGAAGATCGGGAACGAATAACAGATTAAATGGTATCCCCTAAATATTGGGATTGTACAACAATAAACATGTTCACACGTAACTGATTATCCCAGATGATTCATAAAATCTTCGAGATCAGCAATTGACATTAAGTTTGCCGAGACCATGAGTCATTCACGAGCTCGCCGCCCAGCTTTGCTTATGCTCGGAACAAGTAGATGCAGACGATGTTGTCACATTCGAGCTTGCACTTCTCGAGCTCGAACCATCTCGCTTGAAAGCAATCAGTGAAAAATATATTCAAGTGTCGTACCATGCCATTGCGAGCTCAGAGAATATTCGAGGCTACACATCCTCGAGGTCGTTGTTTACTTCAAAGAGGTTCAACGGTTGGATCATATGATGACCGCATATATTTCGAGCTCACACCTGACGAGCCCAGTTTTTCGGGGTCATAACTTCTTATCTAGAAATCTGGGTGTAACATTTTGCCCCCTCAAAAGTATCAGTTCGAATCCCGTGAGAAGGAAACTTTTGAACTGCCCTGCTTGGAAACTGTACCATCAATTGTACTCGAGTGTGGACACACGTCAAGCAGGTATAGGATGATCAGAGTACTTGAGTATGTTTGCACCATGCCCACGTCTTCTCATCTGCCACCTTTTTGCCGCCATTGCCACGCCTGTACCCGTTCGTTTGATCAGATACCAAACTCGTCCAACGATCCCGATTGATTTGTCGTTTGACATTCTTTTGTGGCCTATAAATATGCTTGTGCCATCTTCTTCCTTTACTTTCGCATTCAGAGCTTTCAGAGAGAAGAGAAGAACAAAAAACCAGAACTCAAAACTCGTTCAACTCTTGCATGTTCTCCAAGCCGAGGAAGCAAAACATTAATGGCCTGTTCGACTCCGTGAAATCGTTCTTGCAACCAATCCTTCGGTCATCGATTTCTCTGTACCCACCAGCCACACTGTGTAAGTATCTGTTCCTGTTCTCATATGTTCATGTACATTCTGTTTTTCCATGCATGTTTATGTTGTAGTAGCACTTTGGACACCAGTTTTAGTAGCAGAATGCTTTAGTCAATGTCGTGTAGTTTTTAGGCTCATCTGATGTTACGGATTTTCAAACCCAGATTTTGCATAAATGATGCAAATATGGCTTTTACTGGGTTATCTAGATTTCGAATATCATATCGTGTAGACCAAGAAACGGGGTATAGGATTAGGGTTTACAAATTGCACGTTTCCCAAAAATATCACTTTTTGAGTAACCGCCAACTCTTCTCTGAAAATCCAGGATTCTAAAAAATAAATTCACTTTTCCCCCTTTACGTGGAATACACGCTTCAAGCCTGATCTCGTTCTTTTAATCGAGCCTGTTCCATAGTCTCGAACATTCGAGCTCAGACCGTCTTGATTTTTATTCTTAATCACTTGTTCGTCTGGCGCTCACCCTTTTTCTTTCTTGCTAGATGTCGCAAAATTTGGAAAAGCGATGGGGTCAATACTTACGATTCCTTACTTACCGACAACTCCGAGCCCGGAGTCACCCTTTACTCGGAACCAGTGCCTGATTCGGGAGAACGAATTGAAGTGTGATCAAGAGGATACTCGAGCTCATTTTCGACGCCAGATCGACGAGGTCGAAGAGAAAAAGAGAAAAAACTTAGGGTCGCGATCTATCCAGACCCGGATCTCGAGCCCAGACCAATCCCTCTCGACCCTACTCTTAAAGTGACGGTCGCATTCAAACCGGGCGATCTCAAATTTTCATTGATGGAAGAATCATCAAATCACCCATCCACCTCGCAGCCAACTGCCATTCCCACCTCGAGGGGAGAATTTTTCGAGGTCGAGCATTATTGGAGCTCGGTCTCCTCATTGGGGCAGATAACCAACATCCTAGCTCGCCATGGCCTAGGATTATCAGGCTCGCTAAGGTATCGAACTCCAACCTCCACTGATCGTAGCTGCTGTGCCCCGGGAGATGGTAATCCCGAAAATAAGCTAAAGCTCGCGGCTTGGAGCCACGAGCATATGAGGGCAGGGGCCTTATTGCCCTTGAAGTCCTTTTTTAAAGACTTTATGGATTTTGTTGGGCTCACGCCCTTCCAACTCCAAACCAACTCATACAGGGTCTTGGCCCTGAGGTTGCTTTACCACGAGCTAAAGTGGGAAGGACCTTCACCAAAAGAGATTTTGTATCTCTTTTGCTTGAAAAGCAACCCCTCCTGAGCTCGAGGAGGAGATGACTTCTACTACCTCTCAAGCTATCCCAGGGAGAAGAAGGTCTTCGAGGACCTGTCGAACCATCCCCCCAACTTCAAGCTAGCGTTCTTTTGGATGGACGGCCTGGCTCCCTCCAGATATTATTCGTTTAGGAGAATCCGTAAGTATACGATCATTTTCTTCTCATGCTCGAATTTTGTTTAAGCTCGAACCATTCATAATATATTCAATTCTCTAGCCAACTATCACCGCCCTGCTCCCACGGATGAGATGAAGGAGCATAAGGAAATGTTGCTTCAACTCCCTTATGGTAGGCGCTCCCTATCTTATCTTCTTCATGAATCCTTGTGCTTGTGGTCTCCTGGAGAAGGATCAATCCACAGAAGACAGAGCCTACAAGAAGTACACCAAGTGGGAGTTTGTGCCTCTTCCAACTAGCAGCCTTCCCCCGAGGCAAAACTCTAAGGCACGATCCCCAGTTCGTCGTCGCAAGAGTCTTGGCTCGGGGAACAATGCTAATGATGAGGCATCGAGCTCGAGCGATAGAGGTAAAGTCATTCTCAGCTCGGCCTTGTGGTCTCCTTCCCTACTTAAGCATAAACCCGACACCTTGATCTTGTGCCCAGATGATAGGGACAATTTTTATGTATGGTCTTGGGTAAACGATAGGGTCCATAGGTTCGATAGCTGGCTAGGGAAGTACGACACAACGTATAGTTTGAATGAAGTTTGGGATAGAATAACTGTCCAATACGGTACGTATGACTATATGGACCTTTCGAGGTTGACTTCCACATATAGGGAAGGGACTCCCCCTGCCTCTTCCGAAGATGGGGGAATTACGTGGTCGCCGAGCACGAGCTCGGGGGAGAATTCCAATTAAGTTCCTCGTCACTTGTCCTTAATTTCTTGACTGTCTGTATTTTGCTAACTTTTTGCGTCTTGAAATTTTTTTTATAATGTAATTTGATTGTGCCGGCACCATGGACTCCGACCTAGAGAACGTGTTCGCCAGTGGTGAGGGGGCCAAGAAGAGTAAGCGCCCGAGAGCCTCGCAAATTTCTAATCGGCCTGCTAAGGTCCCTAAGAGGACTGAGAAGACTCCTCCTCCCCCAGCTCCCATTGTTACGAGCCCGGCCGCGGATCCTACTTCCCAGGTCAACGCTTCCACCACAGGTGCTTTTCCTTTGCCTCCTGCCATCAAGATCCTCCCAATGCTCGGCCCACCTCCGAAGAAACCAGCAACCTCAAAAGGGCGCTTGTTGTCAATTTCTACTCATGTTGATGAGTATGTCGTTGACAATGCTGCCAGGACTCATGGAGCCACACTTGGACCGGACGTCTTGTCTCGGGTAGGCCAAAGCATCAGTAGTCTTGAGGCTCCCCAGTGGCAGTTTTTGGTCAATGCTCGGGACTACAACGTCCTTTATGACAAGAGTGTCGAGCTCGCCGCTGTGGTAATTAACCTCTCTCACCTTATTATTTGTTGTAATTATGCTTAGTGTATGTTCTAACTTGATTTGTTTGTGTGTTAGTCTCTTACTGCAGTTGCTCAACTAAATTACAAGTTGAACAACGAGGTCCACGCGAGAATGTCCTATGCCCAAGAGTCAAAGAATCTTCAACTCAAGCTCGCTAACGAGTGTAAGGCCACAAAATCAAAGCTGGAGGCTGAGGTCGAGCAGATGAAGGCCAGGGTTAAGGAGCTTGAGAAGCAGAATGCCAAGCTCGAGGAGCTTGAGAAGATCAATGCCAAGCTTGAGGAGGAGAAAAAGGCCACCTTCGAGATAATGGAGGGCGAAAAGGCTCGTCTTCTCGAAGAGTTCAAGGAGAGGAAGGATCGGGTGGTTGACATGGCCATGTATAGGATCTGGGCCAGCAACGTTGATCTCGACACCAGCTTCCTAGGCTTTTTTGAGGAAGAGCTTGTGGCCAAATGGCGAGCTCAGCTTGATGCGGAGGAGGCAGCTCGGGAGGATGCTGAGAAGGCTAAGGAAGGCGCGCCTTCCTCCTAAATCTCGATCTTGGGCTGCGTCCTTCTGAGACTTTTGTAATAGTTTTTATCTTTTGCTTTTTATGCTCTTAGGGCTAAGACAATTTATAACTCGTAAAAGAGCTATTTTCTTATGATATTTATAATACCATATTTGACTTTACTTTAATATTTTTGCTTTACATCCCTTAAATCAAAATATTTTAAGCAATTTATATTAAAAGTTTGCCTTTATGTCTGTTTATTCATACAAACACATGGTGGATTTCAGCTCGAGTTTCTATGCATTCTCGCATAGTTTGCTCGATATATCCGTGTCCGATCTCGTTATTTGTCAAGGTTGGAACTTACTTTTACCATGCACTCGAATGTACTTATATGGCATGTAAGGTAGGTAGTTTAGTTATATCCTGCTTTTCTAGTTACTTTTCCTTGTCCTCGGGTAGCTCCCAAAGTTATGAGGTCGAAACTATCTTTTTGCAAGATATTCCAGCCTCGATCTTGACTTAACTTGAAGTGGATTTATTTATATCCCATCTGCGTCGATCAATTTTAGCTGGTTTGTTCCAAACCTATTTAGGTCGTGATTGGTTCTGTTACACCCAGATTTCGAGCTGTGTTAAATATGACCTCGAAAGTTGGATTCGTAAATAAGTGGACTCATAAGGTTGGAAACATGCTCCGGGATCGAATGTCGAGCCTGCAGGACATAGACGACCTCGAGTATGGTGACCTCGAAGTATTCATGATCTCGAAAGACAGCTCCGGGGATGCTCTCATCTTCAGGGATGATCTCGGATCAGGGGTCCCGAGCTCGACGCACATACGATCTCGAAAGCCATGTGGGCTCGGGAGATGTTTCTAGCTCGATAGACGACGGGAAACCTGGGAAGCTAAAGCCTTAAAGATACACGATAATCACCTTGAATATCTACATGTGTTATAAGTATGAGATGTAATCCTCATTTATTATTGCAAATCCCCTAGAATCGTGGGATATTATTTGGTCAGTTATACGTCTCCTGGTCTTCAGGGGACGTTTCCTTTTATATCTGATTATAGGCATTTAAAGCCATTTATTTTATTTATACAAAAAGAGTAACTACCCAAAATATGTGGGATAGTATTCTTTAGCCTTCTCTATAAATAGAGAGGCCATGCGCCATTGTAAAGGACCGAAATTCTGATCCTTGAGAGAAAACTCTGGAGAATTCATTCTTGAAGAATTCCTAGAGAAAATCTTGAGTTTAATAACAAAGACTCGTAGACTAGGCAGATTTAACTGCTGAACCACGTAAAAATCGTGTGTTTACATTGTTTTATTTCAATTGGCCATTATCAACTGTTGTTTATGTGCTCTTCTTTCACTGTTTGATGAAAAACGGCGTCAACAGTTTGGTGCTTTCATTGAGAGCCTTAAGCATTCATCCCTGAGAAAATCATGACCACAAACAATCAGAACACCCCTGAAGAAAATTACCCAAGACGTCCTGGAAAACAACCAATAGAGAACCCGGACGTTGAGGAGAGGAGTGAGTCTTCTGATTCCCAGGGACCACCGCCTCCACCAAGGGATGAGGATATGTACTACAATCCTGAGCGTTACGTTCCTATTGTAGAACTGGAAAACCGGCAGTTGAAACAGCTGTTGGCAGAGGCCAACAAACAGAATGAGGAGTTGACTAGGATAGCCGCAGAGGCGCAGGTGGCTCAGCCCCTGCCTCCGCGCGAAAACCAAGTCCCTCCTCCAAGGGACATGCATGTTCCTCCCCGTAGGCCCCGTGGGCGTCCACGAAAGGATGCTGCCACAAGGAGGCCGACTCAACCTCCGGCGCCAGCAGAGCCATCTGCTCCTCCTAGGCCCCAAAGGAGTACCCGAGCTCGGGTCCCGCCTAACCCGCCTGTGGAAGTGCCTGCGGGAACTGAGAATAACCGAACCCCTGCAAAGGCTCGGATTCAGGTACCTGGGAGCGCACCGAACGCAACTGACCCGTCTCGGGCAAATTCTGGACCCTCTAGGCCACGACAAGGGTGGCAGCCACCGTCGCCTATATGGTTCCCTCCATCACCCATAAGATATCCTTCCCCACCCCGCAGAAACGCTCAACCTGTTCGAGATCAGGATCAAGGGCGTGCGGGGGATGGACAAGGAAACAGGGAGACTTTCCAGGAGCGGAGAAGCGCTCCATCTGAGAGAAGTCAGACATCTCGGTCTCGCACCGCGGAGGCAAGGCGACGTGGAAAGAATCCATCGCGAAACAACCGAGCAATGAGTCTCACCAGTGATGAATCCGGAGAGACCAGGTCCGTCAGCAAACACGACCGAGGTCGTAAGAATACTGGAAGTCGCAAGAATCATCCCGACCTGCGCAATCATCTGAATTAGAGTCGGGGGAATGGAGATCAAACAAATCCGGACCTGAGGGATCGCCTGAATAGGCGTAGAGATCCCTCGCGGAGACGCGAACCTGGAATCACGATCAATGACAGTCAATTCCAGACAGCACCTCCTACTGACCCAGTCCAAGAAAGAATTGATCAGCTCGAAAAAGCCTTTAGGATTTTGAAGAATGAACGAGGATTGGGTCGATATGAGGACTCTGATGAGGAGCTCGAGCCGTTTGCTCCCCATATTTCCAACACTCAATTTCCTCAAGGGTTCCGGATTCCTCATGTCCCAGCGTTCGAAGGAAAGACCGACCCATGTAGTCACCTGAGCACGTTCAACACTATTATGAGAGCCAGTAACGTGGGTTACGAGCTCAGGTGCATGTTGTTTCCAACATCATTGGCAGGATCTGCCAAAAGTTGGTTCGAAAAGTATAAGAGACACTCAATAACTTCGTGGGAGCATTTGTCTAGAGACTTTAAGAAGCAGTTCCGAGCTATGATGGGAGTCATACCAGAGGCATCCACCCTAACTAACGTCCGACAACAGCCGGGCGAAACACTAAAAAGTTACCTGACAAGATTTAATCTGGAAGTCGCCCGAGCTCGGGACGTGGATGACAGTGGACACCTAATGGGCATCCGAGCTGGTGTTTTACCCGGAAGTGCCCTTTGGGATGACATGCAAGGGAAACCGGTGAGGTCAATAACCGAGTTTAACAGACGAGCGCAGAGATTTGTCAATGTAGAGGAGGCGAGGTCAACGCTCAAAACGACCTCGCAGGTCGAAACTACAACGATAAATGTCAACTCTGCCTCAACCTCGGCTGACCCAGCAGCTCCACAGCCTACCTCGAAGAACCCATCCAAGAGGAAAAAGAACGAAGGAAGTAATCCTGAAGCTGAGGGAGGAAAGAAAAAGAAAGGAGAGAGGTATTTCTCCGTGTATAAAGTGCACACTGAGCTCAACGAGTCTCGGGAAAATATATACCTGGCTAATGAAAACCAGGTCCCCTTCAAGCGTCCGGACCCAATGAGAAATCAAAAATCCAAGAGGGATTCCAGTAAGTATTGCCGGTTCCACAGAGACACCGGGCACACAACTGATGAATGTCGACAACTGAAGGACGAGATCGAAGGGTTGATCTCGAGAGGTTACTTCCGGCAGTATGTCAAAAACCAGAATACTGGTCAGACGGCCGCGAGCCAGAGAGTAGCCGCGCCTCCGACGACACAAAATAATAACTCCCGATCTCGGGAAGAGGACAGGCCCCCCCCCCCCCCCCCCGATAGATGGAGAGGACATAATAACCATCTCGGGAGGGCCTCATCTCGCAGGAGGGGGCAGGAATGCCCAAAAGAGATATGTTAACGAGCTTAAGACAGGGGACGAGTCTCCTTATGAACCCGAACCTAGGGCACCTAAAAGCCAGAGGATTGAAACACAACCCATAACCTTCACTGAGGAGGACGCCTCCCATGTTCAGTTCCCACATCATGATCCGCTGGTTATTACTCTTCAACTCGCCAACAAAAGAGTCCGCCGAGTTCTCATAGATAATGGGAGCTCAGTCAACATTCTTTACAAAGCAACCCTCGAGAAAATGGGACTCTCCCTTCGCGACCTGAAGGCATGTGCAACTACTTTGTACGGCTTTTCAAGAGAAGGAACTGCCTGTATGGGATCCATTGAGCTCCCTGTGACCTTGGGAGACTACCCAGTCTCGGTGACCAAGATAATGGAGTTCGTGGAAGTAGATTTACCATCTGCCTACAATGTGCTGCTCGGGAGACCCGCCCTGGTCGGGCTGGGGGCAGTTTCATCTGTAAGGCATCTGACCCTTAAGTTCCCGACCCCTAGCGGAATCGGGACATTAAAAGGAGACCAACTGGCAGGGAGGGAATGCTATAGCATCTCCTTGAGGGGAAAGAAGCAAACGAGTGCTCAGGCACTCGTTGTCATCCAGAATAAAGACGGAACGATTTTAGAAATTGACGAGGAGATTGATCCGAGGATTGAGGAGAAAGTTGACCTCGAACCTCTAGAGGAGCTCGAAGAAATTCAGCTCGAGGAAGCTGAACCCTTGAGAAAGGTGAAGGTCGGGAAACACCTCCCAGATGAGACAAAATAGCAATAAATTTGCCTTCTGAAGAAAAACCAGGATGTCTTCGCATGGTCGCATTCCGACATGGTGGGGATAAGCCCGAATGTAGCAAGCCATGCTCTAAACATAGACAAAAGTTTTCCCCCAGAGCAACAAAAGCAAAGGCAGCTGGACGAAAACAGGAAGAAAGCACTGAAGGAGGAGGTTAACAGGTTAAAGGCAAACCATTTCATTAGGGACGCCTTTTACCCTGACTGGGTAGCCAATCCGGTGTTGGTCCCAAAGCCCAATGGGACGTGGAGAACCTGTATTGACTACTCAGATCTCAACAAAGCTTGCCCAAAAGATTGTTTTCCGTTACCAAGGATTGACCAGCTAGTGGATACCACAGCGGGGCATGGCCTGATGTCATTCATGGATGCCTATTATGGATATAACTAGATTCCCATGCATGCCCCTGACCAAGAACATACGAGCTTCATCACAGATAAAGGGATTTACTGCTATAATGTCATGCCGTTCGGGCTCAAGAATGCTGGAGCCACGTACCAGCGGCTCGTAAACATGATGTTTTCAGAGCAAATAGGGAACAACATGGAGGTTTATGTTGATGACATGCTTGTAAAGTCTCAACTCAACAAGAACCATGTTGATGACCTCGAAGAGTGCTTTGGTGTGCTCAGGAAATACAACATGAAGCTAAATCCTCAGAAGTGCACTATTGAGGTATCTTCGGGAAAATTTATGGGTTTTATTGTAAACTCTCGTGGAATCGAGGCTAATCCCGACAAAATAAAGGCCCTGATTGACATGCCTTCACCTCGGAAGCATAAAGATGTCCAAAGCTTGACTGGCAGGATGGCAGCCCTAAGCAGATTCATCTCGAAATCAACGGATTGTGGCCTTCCATTCTTCAACTTATTGAGAGGAAGTAAGAAGTTTGAATGGACAGAGGAGTGTGAGCTGGCCTTTCAGGAGCTCAAAAAGCACCTAGCCGAACCACCCATCCTGTCAAAACCTGAGACGGGAGAAGTATTGTACCTATACCTCTCAACCACCGAACACGCGATAAGTGCGGTGCTCGTTCGAGAAGAAGAGAAGGTGCAAAAACCCGTCTACTACATCAGTAAAAGATTACTGGGGGCAGAGTCAAGATATCCATTGATGGAGAAACTCGCCCTTAGTCTAATTCATTCATCTCGTAAGCTCCGCCCCTACTTTCAGGCACATCCCATTCATGTACTGACAGATCAACCACTTAGGCAGGTCCTGTCTAAACCAGAAGCTTCAGGTCGACTTCTTAAATGGGCTATTGAGCTCGGACAGTTCGAGATCACCTACCACCCGAGGACGACCATTAAGGCACAGGCACTGGCGGACTTTATAGTGGAATGTACTGGAATAGCCGACGACGAGGTAACAACCACGGCCCACGAGCTATGGAAACTTTACGTCGACGGCTCGTCAAATGAAAACGGAGCAGGGGCAGGGATCATTTTGGTTACCCCCGAAGGAAGCAGATTTCATTCTGCCCTAAGATTTGGCTTTAAATCATCGAATAATGAGGCCGAATACGAGGCTTTACTCGCGGGACTTCGTATAGCTAAGGAGCTCAAAGCTAAAGCTATACATTGCTACAGTGACTCCCAGCTGGTAGTTAATCAAATCTTGGGTGAATACCAGGCTCGCGGCACGAGAATGGCAGCTTATTTGGAGAAGGCAAAATCAGCGTTAGAGTGTTTCGAATTCTATACAATCGAACAAGTTCCCCGCGAGCAGAATTCAAATGCAGATGCCTTAGCTCGACTCGCAACGTCCGCCGAAAATGAAGAGCTAAATGTCATACCCATAGAACACCTACCAGCGCCTAGCATTAACGAGCCAGAAGAGGAAGATGTGTGTATGATCGAAACAGAGCTGACTTGGATGACCCCGATAGTTGATTATCTCGAAAATGGAATTCTTCCAAAAGATCGGAATCAGGCTCGAAAGTTGATGTATCAACTTCCTCGGTACACCATTTTAGACGGAAAACTATACAGAAGGGGATATTCCATGCCATTGCTTAGATGTGTAACCCCCCCCCGAAGCTAAGAAAATCATTGAAGAAATTCATGAAGGGTTCTGCGGAGATCACACTGGGGGGCACAGCCTGTCCAAGAAGATCATATGCCAGGGATATTTCTGGCCAACCATTAAAGCGGATTCCTTCGAGTATGTGAAGAAATGCGACAAATGCCAGAGATTCGCCATGATACCCCGAGCCCCACCATCCGAGCTGACCATGTTGACATCCCCATGGCCTTTCGCGGTATGAGGCATCGACCTCATAGGCTCTCTCCCGACTGGAAAGGGCGGAGTGAAATATGCTGTAGTCGCCGTGGATTACTTCACAAAATGGACGGAGGCTGAACCATTGGCAACTATAACTTCAAAGAAGATCCTGGATTTCGTTGTAAAGAGCATCGTGTGCCGATACGGAGTGCCGAGGAAGATCGTATCCGACAACGGAACCCAGTTCGATTGCGACCTATTCACCAACTTTTGTGAAAAGAACGGCATAATAAAGAGTTTTTCACCAGTGGCTCACCCTCAAGAGAATGGTCAGGTCGAAGCCGTTAACAAAACTCTCAAGAGTTCTCTAAAGAAAAAGTTGGAGGAAGCAAAGGGACGATGGCCCGAGGAATTGTCTCAAGTCCTTTGGGGGTATACGACCACAGCCCGGACATCAACAGGACATACCCCGTTCTCTCTAGCATACGGCTGAGAGGCAATGTTGCCCATCGAGGTCGAAATCCCAACGATCCGAACTCAAATTTACGATCAGAATTCAAATCACACTCAGCTCGAAGAAAACCTAGACTTGATCGAAGAAAAAAGAGAAGAGGCTCAGCTGAGAAATGTTGCTTACCAGCAACGCACTATCAGATATTTCAACAAGAGGGTTCGAGATCGAAAGTTCGGAATGGGAGATTTGGTGTTGAGACGCGTATTCTTAGCAACCCGAGATCCAGCAGCTGGAGTGCTCGGGTCGAACTGGGAAGGACCATACCAGATAGAGTCAGTCATCCGACCTGGCGTATACAAACTTGCGAGATTGGACGGGAGCCTAGTACCTTGAGCATGGAATGGCGAGCACCTTAGACCTTACTATCAGTAGTGTAGGAAGTGTGTTGCCTGTAACCATGATTTTCTATATGTATTAGCTTGTCTGTTTTTGAATTCCATCAAATAAAAGATCTATTTGGTTCAATATGTAATCTCTTTTTGTTTTTTATTTTTGCAATCTCTCTTAATTTAATAACCTATGGTCACACTCATAGGATATTAAGGGGGCATCATTGGTATATATACCATCAGCTTAAAAAATAAAAAAATATATAAAGTATTTGGAAGTAACCAAGTACGCGAGCTTAGATAGTTCGGACATAACCGAATTATCAAAAACATAAAGTATTTGGATGTAACCAAGTACGCGAGTTTAGATAGTTCGGACATAACCGAATTATCAAAAACATAAAGTATTTGGATGTAACTAAATACGCGAGCTTAGATAGTTCAGACATAACCGAACCATCAAAAACCTAAAACATTTGGAGTTAACCAGATGTGCAAACTTAACAGGTTTGGAACAAACCAGCCAAAAGATAAAAACTAATCGATGGTAAGTAGGAGCCTAAACCTATTTCGGAATCGAGGCTGGAATATCTTAAAGAAAAATAGTTTCGAACTCTTAACCTCGAAGCAAAAACTGAGGATGAGGAAAAGTGACTAAACAAAAAAGATATAACCAAATCATATACGTTACATACCATATAAGTACTTCCGAGTTCATGGTTAAAGTAATATCCGACCTTGATAAATAACGAGGTCGGAAGCGGATAATTCGAACAAACTATGCGTTAATGCATCGAGTTTCGAGCCTAAAATCCAAACTATGTTTGTATGACTAAATAAACATAACTGATTCATCAATATAAAATATGCTAAATATTTCGAGCCAAGAAATGTAAAGCATATAAAATAAAGAAATTGTATCAGCCCCGAGGGCATAAATTAAAATAATTACAGAAATAAGGGGACGCAGCCCCAATGAATGGTTCCCCCGAGATCAGAGTCAAGGAAGAGGAGTCTCCTTGGCCTTCTCAGCATCTGCAGCACCGGTTTCCTCAGGACGAATAGCATGACTATCCTCCTGAGCTCCCTCCGAAACGGTGTCCCGAGCAGCCTTTTCCTTCTCGAGCTGCTCAGCCTTCTCCTTCTCGAGCTGTTCAGCCTCTTCCTTCTCGAGCCGAGCATTCCACCTCTCAAGAAGAGTCGCCTCGTGAGGGCCTAAGAAGCTGGTGTCCAGATCTTCATTGTAGGCCCACATCCGGTACATGGCCGAGTCGACCGCCTTCTCCTTCTTCTCTTTGTACTCGGCAAGGAGACGAGCTTTTGCATCCTCCATGATGTCGAAGGTGGCGGCCTTGTCCTCTTCAAGCTTCTTATTGGTCTCCCGAAGCTGGGTGATCTCTTTTTTATGCTCCTGGAGCTCGGCCTTCAACTTCCCGAGCTCGGTGGCCATACCCTCACGCTCCTTAACTCCCGCCTCGAGCTTCGCATTCGCTGCCTTCAGATCATTGCTCGCCTTGAGGTGAAGATCTTTCGCCTCTTGAGCATGAATCTTGCTCGAATGGATCTCATGGTTTAACTGGTAATTGAGCTGAGCAGTGAAGGCAAAAGCCTGAAAAGGAAATAAACCACCATTAGCTCTAGGTCAGTATGATTACAAGTAGAAAAGGAAGGAGTATAGAAGAATGCTTACCGCGGCAGTGTGCTCGATACTCTTCTCATAAAGAGCAGTGCAGTCTCGGGTATCATTTAAGCATTGCCACTGGGGAGCTTCGAGGCTGCCACAGCTCTGGCCGATCCGGGACATGACATCCGAGACCAGCGTGGATCCATGGGACCCAGCAACATTGTCCACCGCATATGTGTCCATATGGGTGGAGATTGATAGCATCTGAACTCGGGAAGCAGAAGGCCTTTTGGAAAGCGGAGCAGAGGATGATTGACCCAACACAGGAGGTTGGGGCTCAACCATGATGGGGGCACCAACCAGCGTAGTCGGTGCCACCGCAGAGGCGACGGCCTGCGAGGATGGCGCCGTCGTGGAAGTGCTGGCCTGAGTAGTCGACGCAGCAACAGAGCTCGGAACCGGCGGAGCAAGGGGAGGTGTTTTCTTGGACCTCTTAGAGCCTTTGCCCGGCTGGCCGGTCTTCAGCGACCCCGCCCTAGGGCGTTTGCTCCTCTTGGCACCAGCAATGTCGATGAGGGTGTCAAGGTCGGAGTCCATCTCGCCTGCACAAGTCACAACACGGTGAGTAAAGTGAAGCACACAAGTTGTTTTAGTATCACAGACATATAGAGTGATGATAGAAGAAACCTAACTGGAACTCTCCCCCGAGCTCGAGCTTGGGGACCATGAAATTCCCCCGTCTTCAGAGGAGGCGGGGGGAGTGCCTTCCCTATAAGTAGGTGATAACCTCGAGAGGTCCCTATAATCGTTGGTCCCATACTGAACGGCTATCCCGTTCCACATCTCGTCCGTGGTGTACATGGTGTCGTATTTCCCGAGCCCACTATCAAACCTATGGACGCAGTCATCTACCCAACTCCATATGTAGAAGTGGTATCTATCCTGTGGGCACGAGACTAACCTATTGGGCATGTGTTTTAGTAAAGTGGGGGACCACATTCTCGAAGTAGGGAGGACTTTACCTTCATCTGAATTCGAGCTCGAAGCTTCATCATTAGCCTCATTCCCAGATCGCGGACTCCTCAGGCGAACTGGGAGTGATGGCCTCGTTTCTCTCCTCGGAGGAAGGGCGCCTGTGGGCAGTGGCACCTCCTCCCAGTGTTCATATATTTTATTGGACCAGTCAGAGGTTGACTGGCCCTCTCCCAATAGCCCACAAGCTCGGAGCTTGCCCTCATGTAATAGATACGAGAGAGACCTCCTACCATAAGGGAGTTGGAGCAAGGCCTCTCTGTGCCCTTCATTGCGTCATCGGGGGTGGGACGCTGAAAATTAGCTGAAAGGCGAGACACATTTCAACTAAATATGGATTTAAGAACTAAAGTCTCGAGCACAGAAATAAAGGTAACGAGAATACTTACGAATCCGCCTGAACGAATAATGTCGAGACGGGGACAGACCATCTGTCCAGAAGAAGGCCCTTTTGAAATCAGGCGGGTGGTTGGGAAGATCCTCAAAAACCTTCGTCTCCTTGGGGTAGCTCGAGAGGTAGTAAAAGCCATCCCCTCCCCGAGCTCGGGAGGGGTTACTTTTTAAACAAAAGAGATATAAAATCTCTTAAGGTGAAGGTCCTTTCCATCCCAGCTCGTGGTACAAGGACCTCAGGGCAGACAGCACCCTGTACGAATTGGTGTTGAGTTGGAACGGAGCCAACCCAACGAAATCAGTAAAGTCTTTGAAAAAAGACTTCAAGGGCAGCAGTGCTCCCGCCCTCATGTGCTCCTGGATCCATGCCGCATATTTTACTGTGGCGTCGCGGCCGCCAGGGGCGAAGCAGCTCCATTCATGACCAGTCGGAGCTCGACACTTCAAGGTGCCCGACAAACCAAGGTCATGGAAAGCCAAGATTTCAGTTATTTGACTGGTTGTGGTAACCGAGCTCCAGTAGAGCTCGGCCTCGAACATCTCTCTCCTCGGCTGTGAGGAGGAAGGTTCCCCCATTAGTGAAAATTTGAGCTCTCCGGGGTGGTATGCGACAGTAACCTTTAAAGCAGGATCGAGAGGAATCGGCCTAGGACCTGAATTAGATTCCGGATAGATGGCCTCCCGAAGAACTCTCCTCTTCCCCTCTATGACTTCGTCTATCTGACGGCGGTAGTGAGCTCGAATGTCCTCTTGCTCGCGCGTAAGTTCGTATTCTCTTATCCGACGTTGATTCCGGGCGAACAGCGATTCTGGGCTCGGAGATTTTGGCTCGTAAGGGATTGACAGCAATGACCCCTACCGTCTTTCTAGATTCTGTGACATCTAACGAGAAAGAAAAAATGGTGAGGGCCATGCATGCAAGAATCACGAGCTCAATGGGATGAGCTCGGAGATTTAGGAACAAGACAAACTAAATATTAAGACCCTTATTGAAAAGTCAGGGCGTGTGTTCCATGAAAAAGAAAAGGAGCGTGGATAATTTTTTGAAAATCCCGAAATTCAAGGGAAAGAAGAGTGGCGGTTAACCAGGAAAGGCATCCTTGGGTTTCGTGCATTTATCAAGGCCCATGTTTTTATCCGAAATCTTAGTGTACAAGAAACGTTGCCTAAAAATTTCAAAACCCAGAAAAATTGGAACCTCACTCAAATATGAAAACTGGGTATAAGCCAGTGATGTAAATCCAGTACGGAAGTCTAAAAAGCATCTGAGCCTATCGGATCAAAACCTCCTATCGTATTATGCTAAGGATGTAAACTAGTATATACACATACACAGCAAGAACAGTTTGAATAAAAATTGACAAAATGGGAAACAGAGATTGCTTACTTACACAATAATGGCGACTGCAGAGAGATTGTTAATTGAAGAAGAGGTTGCAAATAGGAACTCACTGACTCAAACAGACCATGATTTCTTTGTTTCTTTGGCCGAGAAAACATGCACAGAATGGAAACATTTTATGAGGAGGTCTCTGGTTTCTTTTTTCTTCTTTTCTTGCTCTTGGTAAACGAAGGTAAAAATGAAGACGAAGAGTATGGTCTTGTATATATAGGTGGGAAAAAGGAATTAATCTGGAAAGTTGAACAAAATCCTTGCAAAATCCAATGGTCAGGGATCAATGACAAGATGGCGCCGAAAAGGTGTCAGACGGACGATCGTGGGCGTGTTTCCAAGGTACTCAAGTACCAAAAATGAGCAATACCCAGCTGACGCGTGTCCATTTTCAAAAGTATGACGGTACAGTTCTCAAAGAAAGTAGTTCAAAAGTTTCCTTCTCTTAGGATTCGAACAAATACTTTTGAGGGGGCAAGATGTTACACCCAGATTTCGAGCTGTGTTAAATATGACCTCGAAAGTTGGATTCGTATATAAGTGGACTCATAAGGTTGGAAACATGCTCCGGGATCGAATGTCGAGCCTGCAGGACATAGACGACCTCGAGTATGGTGACCTCGAAGTATTCATGATCTCGAAAGACAGCTCCGGGGATGCTCTCATCTTCAGGGATGATCTCGGATCAGGGGTCCCGAGCTCGACGCACATATAATCTCGAAAGCCATGTGGCCTCGGGAGATGTTTCTAGCTCGATAGACGACGGGAAACCTGGGAAGATAAAGCCTTAAAGATACACGATAATCACCTTGAATATCTACATGTGTTATAAGTATGAGATGTAATCCTCGTTTATTATTGTAAATCCCCTAGAATCGTGGGATATTATTTGGTCAGTTATACGTCTCCTGGTCTTCAGGGGACGTTTCCTTTTATATCTGATTATAGGCATTTAAAGCCATTTATTTTATTTATACAAAAAGAGTAACTACCCAAAATATGTGGGATAGTATTCTTTAGCCTTCTCTATAAATAGAGAGGCCATGCGCCATTGTAAAGGACCGAAATTCTGATCCTTGAGAGAAAACTCTGGAGAATTCATTCTTGAAGAATTCCTAGAGAAAATCTTGAGTTTAATAACAAAGACTCGTGGACTAGGCAGATTTAACTGCTGAACCACGTAAAAATCGTGTGTTTACATTGTTTTATTTCAATTGGCCATTATCAACTGTTGTTTATGTGCTCTTCTTTCACTGTTTGACGAAAAACGGCGTCAACAGGTTCGTAATCCATACACTTATATATTTTCGATCTATTTATATCTAGATCGTACTGGTTCGCGTACCTAGTCATACTCATACACTTTATTTTATATAACTTGGTTATGTCCAAATTTTAGCTCGTGTATCTGGTTATATCCAAACACTTTGTTTGTATATAATTTGGTTATATCAAAATTTTAGCTTGCGTATTTGGTTGCATCCAAACATTTTTATATAATTTGGTTATATCCAAATTTTAGCTCGCGTATTTGGTTATATCTAAACACTTTACTTTTAATAATATGGTTAACGGTCCAAATATTTGCTTAGTTTTCGTGTATGCTATTTTCAAGTTATTTATTTTTTCAAACTTATGGTATGTATACCACTGATTCCCCCTTAATATCCTATGAGTGTGACTATAGGTTGTTAAATTAAGAGAGTTTGCAAAAAATACAACATATTGACACGAAAATGAATTTATTCAATATCGAACAATTTATTATCATAAACTTTGTAAAGATAAACAAGCATGGTTACAAGTGACATCATTCCTACACTATTGATAGTAAGGTCGTAGATGTTCGCCATTCCATGCTCGTGGTACCAATTCCCCGTTTAATCTTGCCAATTTGTAGACGCCAGGTCAGATAACTGATTCGATTTGATAAGGCCCTTCCCAATTAGGCCCGAGCACGCCAACGGCTGGGTCCCGCGTAGCTAGGAACACACGCCTTAGCACCAAGTCTCCCAATCTGAATTTTCTGTCCCGAACCTTTTTATTGAAATATCAGGTAGCTCGCTGCTGATATGCTGCATTTTTTAGTTGAGCCTCATCCCATCTTTCTTCGATCAGGTCCAGACTTACTTCGAGCTGGGATTGGTTCGAGGCTTGGTCATACGCATGCCTACGAATAGTGGGTATTTTGACCTCGATTGATAACATAGCCTCGCACCCATATGCCAGAGAAAAAGGGGTATGTTATGTTGAAGTGCGAGCTGTGGTCCGATATGCCCACAAGACTTGGGGCAACTCCTCAGGCCATTTTCCCTTAGCTTCTTCCAATTTCTTCTTCATAGAACTCTTCAGAGTTTTATTCACTGCTTCGACTTAGCCATTTGCTTGGGGATGGGCCACAAAGGATAAGCTCTTTATTATCCCATTTTTCTCACAAAAATTGGTAAACAGTTCACTATCGAACTGACTACCGTTATCTGATACTACCTTCATTGGCATTCCATATCAGCAGATTATATTTTTTACCACAAAGTCCAAGACTTTCTTTGAGGTAATTGTTGCCAGAGGTTCGGCCTCGGTTCACTTTGTAAAATAATCTACTGCGACTACTGCATACTTAACTCCACCTTTGCCAGTTGGCAATGAGCCTATGAGGTCAATTCCCCAGACTGCAAATGGCCATGGGGAAGTCATCATAGTTAGCTCAGAAGGTGGAGCTCGCGGGATTGCAGCGAACCGTTGACACTTATCGCATCTCTTGACGTAATCAAATGAGTCTGCTTTGATAGTGGGCCAGAAGTATCATTAGCGTATAATTTTCTTTGATAGGCTATGCCCCCCAGTGTGGTCCCCACAGAATCCTTCATGTATCTCTCTTCTAGGATCTTCTTGGCCTCGGGTGGAGTCACACATCGGAGTAGTGGCATAAAGTATCCTCTCCGATATAGCCTTCCTTCCACAATAGTATATCTAGGAATTTGATACATCCGTTTCTGAGCCTTGTTCCGTTCTGTTGGGAGAATGCCGGTTTCAAGGTAATCAACTATTGGGGTCGTCCAAGTTGGCTCGGAGTTAATCATGCAGACATCTCCCTGTTCAGGCTCGCTTATACTGGGTGTCGACAGATGCTCGATTGGCACAACATTCAGATCGTCGACCTCGGTGGATGTGGCGAGCCTGGCTAGGGCGTCTGCATTCAAATTTTGTTCTCGGGGAACCTGCTCTATTGTATAGAACTCAAGATTTTCGAGTGCTATTTTTGCTTCTTCTAAATATGCGGCTATCCTTATGCCACGAGCCTGATATTCTCCTAAAATTTGGTTGAACACCAACTGCGAGTCATTGTAGCAATGTATCGCCTTAGCCTTGAGTTCCTTGGCTATTCGGAGTTTGGCCAATAGAGCCTCATATTCAGCCTAGTTGTTAGATGCTTTGAAGCCAAACCTTAAGGCAGAGTGAAATCGACTTCCAGTTGGAGTGATCAATATAATTCCTGCCCCTGACCCATTCTCGTTGGAGGACCCATTGACATAAAGTTTCCACAGCTCGCAGGCTGGTGTTATAACTTCGTCGTCAATCATTCCAGTACATTCCACTATGAAGTCTGCCAAAGTCTGGCCTTTTATAGTTGTTCTCGAATGGTAAGTGATCTCGAATTGTCCGAGCTCGACAACCCATTTTAATAATCGGCCCGAGGCTTCTGGCTTCGACAAGACTTATCGTAGTGGTTGGTCAGTCAGCACGTGGATGGGGTGTGCTTGGAAGGAAGGTCGGAGCTTTCGAGATGAGTGGATTAGGCTGAGAGCCAACTTCTCTATTAAGGGGTATCTCGATTCTTCCCCTAGTAACCTTTTGCTGACATAGTATACTGGCTTTTGTACCGTCTGGTCTTCTCGGACGAGTACGGCTCTAATGGCGTGCTTAGTTGTGGCGAGATATAGGTACAAAATTTCTCCTGTGATAGGCTTCGACAAGATGGGAGGTTCCACGAGATGTTTCTTGAGCTCCTGAAATGCCAGCTCGCATTCCTCTGTCCACTCAAATTTTTTGCCCCCTCTCAGAAGGTTGAAAAATGGAAGACAACAGTCTGTAGATTTCGAGATAAACCTACTTAATGCCACCATTCGTCCAGTCAAACTCTGGACATCTTTATATTTTCGAGGTGAGGGAATGTCAATTAACGCCTGGATCTTGTCAGGATTAACCTCTATTCCTCGCGCGTTAACAATGAAGCCTAGAAACTTCCCTAATGATACTCCAAAGAAGCATTTCTGGGGGTTGAGCTTCATGTTGAACTTTTGTAGCACGGCGAAGCATTCTTCGAGGTCATCCACGTGGTTATTGTTATGTTTAGATTTGACCAACATATCATCAACATACACTTCCATATTATTACCTATCTGCTCAGAGAACATTATGTTTACGAGCCTTTGGTAGGTGGCTCCAGCATTCTTGAGCCCGAAAGGCATGGCATTGTAACAGTACAACCCTTAATCTGTCACAAAACTCGTATGCTCTTGGTCTGGGGCGTGCATGGAAATCTGGTTATATCCAGAATAAGCGTCTATGAATGACATAAGTCCGTGCCCGGCTATGGCATCTACGAGCTGGTCGATCCGAGGTAACGGAAAGCAGTCCTTAGGACATGCCTTATTGAGGTCAGAGTAATCAATACAAGTTCGCCATGTTCCGTTAGGTTTTGGAACTAGTACCGGGTTAGCGACCCAATCAGGGTAGAAGGCATCTCGTATGAATTGATTCGCCTTCAACCTTTCGACCTCTTCCTTCAGGACTTTCTTCCTGTCATCGTCTAGGAGTCTTTGTTTTTGTTGCTTTAGGGGGAAGCTCTTATCAATGTTAAGGGCGTGGCTCATCACATTCGGACTTATCCCTACCATGTCCGAATGTGACCATGCGAAAACATCCTGGTTCTTCCTCAAGAAGCAAATTAATTGCTACTTTGTTTCTTCTGGAAGGTTTTTCCCTACCTTCACAGTTTTCGGGGGATCAACCTCTTCAAGCTTGACTTCTTCGAGCTCTTCTAGAGGCTCGAGGTCAGCCATTTCTTCTATTCTTGGATCGATCTCTTCGTTTATCTCGAAGACTATCCCAACCTTACTCTGAATTACTATAAGAGTTTGTGCACTTGTCTGCTTCTTCCCTTTCACGAAAATGCTGTAACATTCCCTTCTCGCGAGCTGGGCTCCTTTCAACGCCCCGATGCCACTAGAAGTCAGGAACTTGATGGACATGTGCCTAACAGACAAAACTGACCCCAGCCTTACTAGGGCTGGTCTCCCGAGCAATACGTTGTAGGCCAATGGAAGATCCACCACTATGAACTCCATCATCTTGGTTGTCGAGACTGGGAAGTCTTCCAAGGTTACGGTGAGTTTGATGGATCCCATGCAGGTAATCCCTTCTCCTGAAAAGCCGTACAACGTCGTTGCAAAGGCCTTTAGGTCGGGAAGCACGAGTCCCGTCTTTTCTAAAGTGGCCTTGTAGATGATATTTATTGAGCTCCCGTTATCAATCAGGACTCGGTGTACCCTCCTGTTCGCGAGCTGAAGGGTTATGACCAATGGGTCATTATGAGGGAACTGCACATGGGATGCGTCGTCTTCAGTAAAAGTTATGGGTTGAGATTTAACCCTTTGTTGTTTCGGAGCTCTGGGTTCGGGTTTGTAAGGAAACCCGTCACCAATTTTCAGCTCATTCACATATCTTTTCTGGGCGTTCCTGCCCGATCCTGCAATATGTGGTCCCCTCGAGATGGTTATGACATCTTCTCCATCAATCGGAGGGGGTCGTTCGTCCTCCCTTGCTCGGGAGTTGCTTTTCTGGGCAGGTGGTGGTGCTGCTGCCCTCTGGCTGGTGGAAGCCTGCTTGGGGTTTTGATTCCTAACATATTGCCTGAAATATCCTCTCGAGATCAGGCCTTTGATCTCATCTTTTAATTGCATGCATTCATCGGTTGTATGTCCGATATCTCTATGGAATCTGCAATACTTATTGCAGTCTCTTTTCGCCTTTTGGTTTATCATGGGGCCAGGCCGTCTGAAAGGGACCTGATTTTCATTAGCCAAGTAGATATTCTCCTGAGACTTATTGAGCTCGGTATACACCTTGTATGCGGAGAAATATCTTTCCCCCTTCTGCCTCAGGATTATTCCCTTCATTTTTCTTTCTTTTAGAGGGGTTGTCCCCTGAAGGTTTTGAGGTCGTTGGATCCGCCGAGGTCGAGGTAGATTTTGTGTTTGTTGTTGTAGTTATGGGCTGAGAGGTCATATTCAATGCTGACCTCGCCTCTTCTACATTAACAAACCTCTAAGCTCATCGATTGAACTCGGTTAAGGACCTTACGGGGTTCCTTTGCATATCTTCCCAGAGAGGACTTCCAGGCATTACTCCAGCTCAGACAGCCATTAAATGGCCACTATCATCGACATCACGAGCTCGAGCGACTTCCAAATTGAATCTTGTGAGATAACTCTTTAGTGTTTCGTTTGGCTGCTGTCGGACATTGGTCAAGGCAGATGCCTCGGGCCTAATGCCGACCATGGCCTTGAATTGTTTCTTGAAATCTCTTGATAATTGATCCCAAGAAGCAATCAAGTGTCTCTTATATTTTTCAAACCAGTTCTTCGCTGGTCCCGTGAGAGACGCTGGGAACAACATGCACCTGAGCTCGTAGCCCATATTACTGGCTTGCATGATTGTGTTGAACGTACTTAAATGACTGTACGGGTCCAAATTCCCATCAAATGGTGGGACATGGGAAATTCTGAATCCTTGAGGAAATGGGGTGCTAGAGATGTGCGGGGCAAAAGGCTCGAGCTCTTCGTCAAACTCTTCGTCCCTTTCCCGACTTCGTTCGTTTTGTAAGAGCCTGAATGCTCTTTCCAACTGCTCAATCCTTTCTTGGACTGGATTTACGGGGGGTCTGACTTGAATCAGCGGGAACTGGTTATCATTGATTACAACTCCAGTTTCGCGCCTCGACGCAAGGTTCTTACGCCCATTGAGATGATCCCTCAGATCTGGATTCGATGGATTATCATTCCCCTGATTATGGTTTAGATGTTCCTGTAAATCTGGGTGATTTCTTCGATTCCCAGTGTTTCTACGTTCCTGGTCATATATACTAACCGATCTAATGTCACCCGAGCCTTCACTGACATGGCTCGTTGCATGGTTGTTTCGAGACAGGTTTCTTGCCGGTTGCCTCGTCTCAATAGTGTGAGACCGTGATATTTGGCTTCTCGTGGGTTGGGGACCCCTATTCTCCCTAGTAGTTTCCCCATTTCCATGCCTTCGCCATACTCACCTTTCCTTATCACCATAGGTCGGTTGTGCATTCCTCCGAGTTGGCGAGGGATGCCTTATTGGCGATGGTGGGTGTCTTATTGGCGATGGTGGCTACCATCCATTACGGGGCCTAGAAGGCCCTGAGTTTGCTCGATCAAGTTCTGCAACGTTCTGCGTGGTACCAGGATTTCGGGTCCGAGCCTCCGAGGGGGCTCGGTTATTCCCTACTCCGGCTGGTGCCTCCGCAGTTTGGTTGACAAGACTATCATCCCGGTTACTTCTCCGGGTTCTCGGCGGAGAAGGTTGTTCTGCTGGCGGCGGAGGTTGCTCCGCTCTTCGGGTGGCGGCATTTTTGCGTGGCCGTCTTCGAGGCCTATGTAGTGGAACGTGAACGTCCCGCGGAGGCGGAGCCTGGACATCTGGCGGAGGTGGGGCCTGAGCCGCCTGTGCTTCAGCAGCTAGTCTGGCTAGCTCTTCGTTGTGTTTCTTAGCCTCAGCCAACTGCTTTCGCAGTTGACGATTTTCAAGCTCCACTATTGGGACATATCATTCAGGATTGTAGTACATGTCCTCGTCGTCCCTGGGGGCTGATGATCCCCGAGATTCGGATGAACCACTCCTCTCATCAAGATTTGAATTCACCATAGGCTGTTTTCCAGGGCGTCGGGGGTACTCAGCGTCATTTAAAATTTCCTCCTCAGGAACATTGGGATCATTTGCTGCCATTGTTGATTCGAGAGGCTCTCTGACTGAACAGACTCACGCACGTACTGTTTAGTGGCTCTCAATGAAAGCACCAAACTGTTGACATCGTTTTTCGTCAACTTAAATAGCAGAGCAATTAAACAATAAAATATTGGTGCAAATGAATAAAGAGGAAAACTAGAGGATTTTTACGTGGTTCAGCAGTTAACTCTGCCTAGTCCACGAGTATATATTATTAAGACTTGGGAGTTCTCTTGAACTTTTCAGAGAATAGTTGCCCAGAGTTTTCTCTCCAGAAATCAGAAAATCAGTCCTCTACAAATGATGTTTCCTTCCCTATTATAGAGAAGGTTGCAGAATTCATTCCCACATATTTCGGGAAGATATTATGTAAATCAATTAATATAATGCTATTTAATGCAGTATTTCCTACATATACGGAAACGTCCCATGAAGATCGGGAACGGATAACAGATTAAATGATATCCCTTAAATATTGAGCTTGTACAACAATAAATATGTTCACACGTAACTGATTGTCCCAGATGATTCATCAAATCTTCGAGATCAGCAATTGGCATTGAGTTTGCCTAGACCATGAGTCATTCACGAGCTCGCCGCCCAGCTTTGCTTATGCTTGGAACAAGTAGATGCAGATGATGTTGTCACATTCGAGCTTGCACTTCCCAAGCTCGAACCATCTTACTTGAAGGCAATCAGTGAAAAATATATTCAAGTGTCGTACCATGCCATTGGGAGCTCAGAGAATATTCGAGGCTACACATTCCCGAGGTCGTTGTTTGCTCCAAAGAGATTCGACGGTTGGATCATATGATGACCACATATATTTCGAGCTCACACCTGACGAGCCCAGTTTTTTGGGATCATAACTTCTTATCTCGAAATCTGGGTATAACAACAACGACTAAGGAAGAAATAGGAGACCTCGTCGGTTCTTGCTAAGCCATTCCATTCTTGTTGGACCTCACAAAGGTAGCAAAACCTCATTGAATCCACTACCAGGACCTCACAAAATCATCCCACCATTATTGCTTTAGCTCTCTAACGTCGTTGCAGACTCCAATCCCAATGATGCATGAGACCCATCGTTGTTTAAGACTTAATCTCGAACTTCAATAGTTAACCATGTTTTAGGTTGAATCTCAACCGAAAGGATTCCAAATGTGAAAAAACAAAAAGTAGATGTTTTGTTCAAAAAATTCAAATATGAGATGTTTAAATCGATGGCAAGAAAGAAGGTGGTTAATGAATTATTTTTCTAATGAAAAAGTAATTTTGTTTAATACTTAACAACCAAGGAGTTGCGTCACACCAAATCAATAACGACAAATTTTGCTGTTAAATTTTTTACATAAATATTTAAGTGATACAAATTCAACTACTTCGAAATTTTCGTCACTAATTATTCTTTTTTAAAAGATAATAATATTAGTAACCACACGATTTTTTCTCATACATATATGTAACCACAATTTAAAGTGATGTTGCTCCACTTGAATATATTAGTGGCTAAAATTAATTATACAATAATGTGCAATTGTTGTGAGTCCATAAAATTACTCTTAAATAAAATAAAAAGAATGAATAACGAAATTTACTCTTAAATCTGTAATTAAAATTGCTAGAAAGTTATTTTAGTTAAAATTTAAGATACTCATTTGAAGGGGAAGAAAAAAAAGAGGTTAGGTCAATTGCATTATCTATAGAATAAATAACGTTTTTGTCCTCTGAACTTTTGATATTTCTAGATTGTGCCCCCTAAAATATACGGTCAGTTAAAATTTTCCTCTGAACTATTGATACTATCAGATCGTGCCCTCTATTACGATTTGCATAAAATAATTAACATTTTTGCCCCCCAAACTATGGCAACTACCAAATTGTACCCCTTTAATTATAAAAATTTAAAAACCTATTTTTCTATTAGTTCTTAAAAAATTAAATAAAAATTATTAAAAAATCCAATAAAAGACTAAAATTATTTAAAATTCATTTTAAATACATTTAAGTTTTAAAATATTTTTTAAAAGGAAAAGTAAATTGTTACAAATGAAAAAAACAACATATTCCCTTCTTCTTTTTTAATATATTTTTCTAATTACTTTCTATTCTTTCATTTTTGCCCAATATTTTTAATTAATTAAGTTTTATATATTTTTTTTAAAATTAGTACATTTTAAATTTATAATATTTTACATATATTTAATTTTTAAAATAATTTTAGGGGGCAAAAATGAGAGAATAGAAAATAATTAGAAAAATTAATAAAAAGAATAAAGAAGGAGGGAATATGTTTTTTTTAATTGTAACAATTTAATTTTTCTTTTAAAAAATATTTTAAAACTTAAATGTATTTAAAAGTAATTTTAAATAATTTTAGTCTTTTATTGAATTTTTTTAATAATTATTCTTAATTTTTTAAGAATTAATAGAAAAATGAATTTTAAATTTTTTATAATTAAATTGGCATAATTTGGTAATTGTCAAGTTTGGAGACGAAAATATTAATTATTTTATGCAAATCGTAACACAGAATATAATCGGATAGTATCAATAGTTCATAGAGAAATTTTAACAGAATACATATATTAATGATACATTCTAATAGTGTCAAAAGTTAAAAAGGGACAAAAATACTATTTATTTTTGTCTATAATTGGCATGAATGCTTATAAATCATTATAATATTGGTTGATGGAAAAAAAAAAAAAAAGGTCAGCAACATGCGGAAAAAGTATTAAAAATTTGGGGATTTGATTCGAATTTAGAAGATTGTTAATTAAAGTTAGTTAATAACAATAATAATAATAATTGGTGGTATTTGTACTTTTTAGAGGGTTTTTTTAATTAAAGCAGTTGGGTTGGGCATCATTTACCATATTTGCTAGTAGGTTGCCTACCACCACTACCACTGAGATCCACTGTTTTATTATGGATTTGGGGATTTTCAAGCTTTAGTTTTAGATATAACGACCGACTTCTCTTCTCTTCTCACCACTCCATTACCATTACACAACAAAACCCACTCAATTTTTGTTTTTTTTCATTGACTAATTGTCTGTAACGCAAAAAGGAGAAAAGAAAAAAAAAATCAAAGAGATTTTGACTTTTAATGCTAAATGACATCATTTTTTTTGACGTATTTGTTTAAAAAAAAAAGGGAGAATCACAACTAAATTAATCTTAAATTATATTTCTTATTTGTATACCCTCACACAAAATAAAATATTTAATCAATATATTTTCATTAATGAATAAGTTTTTCAAGGTTAAGAAAGATAATAAGTTTTTCCCTAAAATAAAATAATAAGTTTTAGGATTTTTTTTAAATAACTCATTTAATGAATAAGATTTTAAATTGGTATTGATAAAATTTGATTTTTTTTCAAAAACTAATTTTAATAACGTACACTCCATAAAACATTTTGATTATACGTCAAACGTCAAACATTATTACAGATACTAATGTTAGAGAATAATATATTTTAATGGAAATATAAAAACCAAAAAATTACAACTCAGCACTTAAAAATACAAATAAATGAAGAAAGAGTAGAAAAAAAGAGAATATAAGACAATAATTTACAAATAAATACAATAGAAATGAGGAAGAAGGAAGAAAATAATTTTTCACTCGTACTATTAAAGTAAAAAGTAGTGGAGATAAATGGACTTAAACAATGTTCTAAACATTTATCCATTATTAAAAATTTATTTTCTCCTATTTTCTTAGTATTATGTGACTCTTTAAGTATTTGGAATAAACTCTCTAGAATTTTCAAGTATTTTTATTTTCCCAGTCAAGTGCTAAATGAATGAAAAAACTCATATTTACAAGTGAGCAAATGATCTCTATTTATATAATTCTCACTCTCATTTGAATTTAAATGAGTGTCACATAATCTTTGGCTATTACCAATATTTAATTGGACGTTCATGAACTTAAATAAAAGATTTATGAGTAACATGAGCTGTTAGAATCGAGCAAAATGGTTCAAAACGGCTAAAAACTCAAGTTATTACATACCAAGCGACACATTACTTGGTACTAGGCGACACATCGTTTGACAAGCAATATGTCGCTTATCACCAGGTGATATGTCACCTGATGTGTAGTTTCAGTGCCATTAACACTTGCAACACATTACCTCACAATGAGTGACGTAACGCAAATACCTCTATTTTTCGCTCACTCTTTGACACCTAAAAGGCGCCAAAAGGACTCAAAAACTCTTATACTTTTTGTATCAATTATGCACTCCATAATTGATAAAAGAACAAGTTTTTATCAGCTATTTATCTAATATCTTAATTATGAATATCAAATTCAAAATACACCGTAACTCCTTTAAGAGTGATATTTATCAATTTTGTAAATCCTCACCATATGTCACATATTGCCACAAATAATATGCAACACTTATTTAATCAAAATTCTATATTATTTATAAAATAATATAACATTAAAAACTATAAAATATACTTTTTTCACAAAAAGGAAGAAGATTTTTTCTATAATTTTTGTAATATATATAAATTCCTTTATAATTTTTAGAGTGGTAATATAACTTTCCAATACATCTTATATGAAATTCCTTCTCTACTTTCTATATATGTTTTATAATTTCTATGTCATTGGAGAGATGCCATGTCTTCCCTTTTTGATAGGATTTTTCCTCAGTGTGTTTATTTAATTTTATGAAATTTGTTTGAATTTTTTGTTTTGAACTTCTTAAAGTCAAGATTTATAATAAATATATCATTAAATATGTATTTTTTTATAATGTATATCATTTATTACTAAATTAATTGAAAAAAATAAATAAAAGTGGAGTGACTATGATTTCAAAGAGTAAAAAAAATCTCTTCTCATGTTGATGGATTGACTGAGTATTGAAATAACTAAGCAGAGATTTTTTTAAAAATAATAGAAAATGATTAGTGTAATCAAGCACGGAATTAATTTTGTTAGCATGTATTTCTCAATTTTCTTTGTTGAATTTGTCACTTTTTAAGAAGAAGAAAATGTCCTAAAATTTGAGAAAAATAACATCCAAAAATACCCTAATAATATAATTAAATATCCCTATCATTATCTGTGATCACCATAAACTTAATATTCCTGTTGTGCAAAACGTGTTTTGAGCAACCGAAATTCTCGAACTTTTCTTTTATTCCAACTCTTGTTTTTTCTTCTTCGCGAAGTTTATGTAAATTAAATGGTGGAATAATAGAGGGAAGAAAAATGAGAAATCAGAAAAAGAGTTCAAACAAAAACAAAAAAGTCAGATTAAATTATTAGAGAAGAGTGTCATTCAGAGAATCATATTCATATAAATATACAGACATAATATATGAAATGTGATGACTTGATATAAAATAATTAAATTCAAAGTTATATTTCAACAACTAGCGTGGTAGAGTTAATATGGCACGTGGTTTCTACGTATCACTCTTAGCCAAACCGGAAAGTGGGGACTATATTATATAGTATTAGTAAGTATAGCCAACATGAAATCAGTACTCTATAATTATACATATATATAGGAGCGCCTTAACCTCACTCTGTTTTTTTTTTTGGCTGAATCGGTGCCGCAATTAATCTGGGCCGTTCATTCCTAATAATTTTAATCTAACGGTTGTTAGTTTATCTAATTGTTTAATGTTATATTTTGTCATATTTATTTTAAAAGGTAAGAGTATTTTGAAGTGCAACCGGTTAGAGTGGTTACGTTTTGGCAATGAGACAAATTTGAAAATATGGTTGTGTCCGTTGACATCAGATTGCTTAGAGAGAACAACAGTCACTCTCTCTCTCTCCCACACTCTATAGTTTCTTAAAAAAACCCAAACTTTTCTCTATTCTTATTTTGTTATATTATTTTAAATAATATAATGTTAGAGTAAATAATGTGACAAAATGTGATTTATCACACCTTGTTAAATATTATTGAGAGTTATAAAACTGAACATATGCGTGTACCCAAATGTAACATATTTTGGAGTTACAAAATCAATTACAAATTTGTAACGCTCAAATATCAACAAATAATGTGTAGATTTTATGTTACACATTTTGATTTGAATTCATCAAGGTCATAAGTGAAATTATTGTTGGAGACATGATTTTAACCCCATTGTATGGAGGTTACAAAGTCATGTGGGAAGAGGATAGAACCGTTTGCAAATGCAAAAATTGAGTTTTGCTGAAATTGGAGTTGTGGCCGCGACCACTGATTATCCATGGTCGTGGCCTGGGGGACAGAGGCCAGTGGCCACGGCCAGGATCATCTTTGGCCGCGGCCAAGGACGCTGACAACCAACTCCAACTTATTTTTTCCATCTTGAACGGTTCTAATACCTCATGTAACTCTCAAGACTCTTTTTTAACTCCATAAATATCCAATTAAACATTGGTAATATCCATGGGGGTTGGTGGAATTTGAAATTCAAATGATATCTCAAAATTCTATAAATAGGAGCATACTGCTCACTTGTAAGACACATTATTTATATCTACTAGAGCACTTCGCTAGAAATACACCAAAATGCTTTATTATTCCAGAGAACTATTTCCAATATTGAGAGAATCTCTTAATGCTTGAGATATGGGAAATAAGCTTTTGGACAAAGGTTGTAAACATTGTTCAAGTTGGTGATTCTTAATGCTCTTTACTTTGGTTGTGTAAGTGAGAGTGATTTATTTCATTGTTCTTGTTGTTTATTATTTATTCTATTGTTTATCTTGTCATCTTTCTTTTATTTCCTCTTGCTACAAGAGTTGTATCTTCTTCTACCTACTTTGGTTTACTATTTCTAGTTTATTTGTAACTTTTGTTATAGAGTTGTGATTTCTTCTATTTCATCTCCTTATTTCTATATTTACTTGTATTTTTGCAATAGAGTTGTAAACTTATTTAATCATCATCTTGTCTTTTGTATTCTTTTGCTTAGAGTTGTAATAGTTCTTATTTTCCATTGAGGCAATAACATTATCTCTAACAATCAAAAGCTTATACCCTTGTTTGTTTCAGTGGAAGGTGAGACCATCAAGATCATGAACCAAGACCTAGTGAGGATGAATAGGTTTGATGGATCCAGTTTCACTAGGTGGCAAGACAAGGTGAGATTCCTTTTGACAAAACTCAAGTTAGCCTACATCCATGAGTCATCCTTGGCACCTCTAGCCGAGCCATCCAACAAAGACACTCCCGAGGTGGTGGAGAAAAGAAGGAAGAGAGAAGATGACAACCTTCTTTGTAGGGGTCATATCCTTAATGCCCTATCTGATAGGCTACATGACCTCTATACCAATACTGAATCAGCGAAGGAGATTTGGGATGCCTTGGAGAGTAAGTACAAGGCCGGGGAAGAAGGTATAAGAAAGTTCTTAATTTCTCAATATTTTGAATTTTCTTTCATTGATGGAAAAACTCTTTTACCTCAAATTCATGAGTTACAAGTGATTGTGAACAAGTTGAAAGTTCTCAAGATTGAGCTTCCCAAGCCTTTCAAGTTGGTGCAATAGTGGCAAAATTACCACTAACTTGGAGGAGCTATAGGAAAAGAATCCTCCATAAGAATGAAGATTACACTTTGTAAAAGATCCAAAAATACATTAGAATTGAAGAGGAATCGAGAATTAGAGACAAGGGTGTGAATGCATCTAAAGATGAGACTTCCAAGGCCAATGCGGTCTCACACAAGCATCCCAAGGGAAACAACAACAAAAAGGGTAGTGTGAACCATTTAGGTCCAAAGAAAGATCATGGACAATTAAAAGACATGAGGGGTCATTGTTTTGTTTGTGGAAAATCCTGGCACTATGCTAGAGTGTGTAGGTACCGAAAGGACCCACCTGAGAATGAGGTAAATGCTATTGAAGAGGAAGAAGAGATCCTACCATGATTCCATGTTTGTGTGCCTTGTTGGGAAATGGTTGTTTTCATGTAATGACCTATGATAAAGCTTGTACTCTTGAAAACTATCAATAAAATTAAAGTATTATTCTATTATAATTCTTTATTTTGCTATGAGATTAATTATTGTGATATGAGACATTTGTGTGAGACATTAACAAAGTTTCAAAATGAACTTGTTAAAATAATAGGTAAGAGTGTAGACCTATTATTCCATAATGTGATTATTTGTTCGAGAAATTCTCACATTACATTTGTGTTCACATTTTTTATTTTGTGAAATATATAAAAGAAAGAAACTAAGTGAAAGTTACTTTGAAAGAAGTGATCTTGTTTTAGCAAGTAAATAAATCAAAATAAACATTGAGGTTTTTGTTTATCTTGATCTATTGAGAGTTTATCATGTGACTTAAAGGACTCATGATGAGCTTTGAGAATTATACTTCTAGATTTATCTTGAAGGATAAAAGACTTAATAACAATAAAGAGATTTCTATTTAAAAGTGATATTTTCACTTTATGTGAGGAATGTGGGGGTGATGCTTCAAAGTTAATCAATTTATTTTCATAATGGTTGATTAATTTGGTCAACCTATTAAATGGGTGAGTTGGAATTTCACATTCTAAGTCACTTTGGCTATATGTGTATAGAATAGATAAATCTAGACGTACTTGGTGTCTAAAGTTATTGTTTTTAATATTTTGATTTAAGAAGTAATCAATTTAAAATATAAAGAGAATTTTAGAAACAAAGAGGTTTCTAGAATTAATATTCAAGAAAATTTTATCTTGAATATTGAAGTATAAAATAGTAGGGGCGTTGACTATGGTCAAACTCACTATGTTAATAAAGGTGTAACTATTTTAATCAAACTATAGCTACCACAAGGTTTGAATAAAATAATGAGAGAATGATTAAGTATGAATACATGAGAAAATGAATGACTCAAATGGAATCATTTCTACATCTCAACGGATGAGACTTAGACTCCCTAAAGAGATTCGTGATTGATGGTAACCTATCTTAATACTAGTAATCAAACTAGTATTAGGTTCAATATGTAATAACAAGTCAATAAAGTGAATATATAGTAGTAGTATTCAAATTTTGTTCTATATGAGATATGAGTGCTAGTGTGTTAGCAAAATGAGGGTTAAAATCGAAAGATTTTTTTGATAGAACTCGATCTTGAAAAGACAAGTATTTTAGGGTAACAAAATACTGTAAGAGTTTTACCTATATAAATCTAGGGGTGGTGCCGCCCCTCATGAGAATTGTGAGTCATTCTCAAGAAAAATCTATGAATGGAATGTACACATGGCCATTAACGGTGCAAAAGCAAGACATTGAGGTCTCAAGTGAACATAGAAAATGGGGGGCATATAAGGTACTAAGCAAGCAAAGCATATCAACAAGCGTATGTAAACACACGAGCAAAATAAGGGAAAACATACTACGACACTTAGAGTATTTATCAAAATTTGTGGATTTTGTAAAATGGAAACAAAGTGCTATGCTAAGTTCAGTCATGCGAGCAGATGTTATAATAAATAGCAAATATTATAATGTCAAAATGGAATGTTTTACACTGCGAGCATTTGCTGCTTGGATGTAATTAGTAATTAAAAGGAAGCTGCCCTACGTAGTAAAAATTGTCTTGACATCACGAACCGTGGTTCGTATGTCCTAGTTACAAATAAAAATAAAGAAATAAAATTATTGAGCAGCAGGAGTGGTAGGAGGTTCTTGTTGGGATTGCTGGTCGACTGTAGTCCCAGCATCCTCTTCAGCACCTTCGATGCCTATCGCCAAAGAGATCTCAAGAGATTCCTGAGCTTTCTTCTCTTCTTCCAAGCGAGCAGCGCAGTTTGCCAGTTCAGCCTGTTCATATGCTCTAGGAGGTAGTTAAAGTTCACCCCTGGATGCTCTTCAAGAACAGGTAGAAGCATTTGAACGCCGCTCCCTTGTATTTCTCTAGGTTGCGAGCATTGGTTTCGTCGAGTCGTTTAGCGCGCTCCTTCTGCTCGGCGGTTTCTTTCCTGTTGATCACCAGGTCATCCTGAAGTTTGGAGGCCTCTTTAAAATTCAACACTGAAGCCTCCTTACACTTCTCCTTGGCATCGGTGATTTTAACAAATGCCTCCTGGTGTTTCCTCAGCTCCTCGCTCAAGCTAGCATTTTTCTCCTCGCCCGCTTTCTGCTGCTCGGCATATCTGGCCTCGACTGCCTTGACCTCCTCGAAAAATTTAGCCTCGAACTCCTCAGCTCGGCGCCAGCCATGCCCCATTGTGAGGATACCCTATGAACAAAAAATGAACAGTAAAACAGTCAGGGGCAATGAGAGAAAGTGTTGTTCAATTAGAGAAAGGAGGAAAGCTTAAGATGAGAATTTCAGACAGCTCGCGGCTGATGACCTGGTTGTGCGGTAGCGGAGGAAGTTGCGAGAAGGCCTCCTGGCTACGACGATGCCTTGAAAGCCTTTGTAGCTTCTCATGAGTGGTGTTGTAGGCGACACTCAACAGGTCTTTGGTTGAAGGTTGCCTTGCTTGCTCGGGAGGAAGGCTATTGCGAGGAGGAGGAGGTGTCGTATTCCTAGTAGGGGTGGGTGTAGCAGGAGGTGTTGGAGGATCCTCTGCTCGAGCCTTCTTGTTGAAGGGTTCACTACTGCCCTCCCCAGGATGCCGCCTGTTCGCTCTCTTTTTTCTCGGAGGAGCATCGTCATAAGTGTATAGGTCAAAGGCTTCTCTAGAAGGCATGACTGCAGGATGGAAACAAAAGATCAGATAATATAATTTAAGTTATTGAAAAGAGCAAGGGAGTAAGGAGAAAAGAAATTCTAAGTGATATACCCGAGCTATTATTACTGGTCGATACATTATTTATAGAACTATTGCTACACTCACTCTCTGCCTCAAAGAAGTCTGAATTTAAATTACTGATTGCAAATCTAAAGTTGCCGTCCCTGTCAAATAAATGACAGGGGATGGACAAGTTATCTAAAAGTGAGAAGTCAGTACTATTCTAGTCGGAAGACTCGAGTACAGGTTCGGTGTACTCAGGAAGTTTTTGCTTGCTCTTCCCATGTTGGGCAGGGGCAGCAGTAGCTCGAGGGTTGCTGGAAGGTTCCCGGATGGTCACTCCTGGTGCCCGCCGTCTCGGGGGTTGTGACACATCCTGTTGCTGCTAGAGGATTGCCTCTCCAGTTGCACTCCCCGCGGTGGACTCCCTCACTTCCTGGTGAACTGCCAGGAGGCCGACCAGCCTCAGATTTCTTTCTGTGACCAGCTCCTTGATGCTCTTCTCGATATTCGTCAAGCTGGCCAGGGCTGCGACCCTTATCTCCATCTCTGGAGTGGGATCTGGTCGATACCATGGACCTAGACGTAACATCAAGGTTCTAAGGACGGAGAAGAAAAACAAACTAGTAGAAAATAAGCGACCAGTGATCGAGAAATTTACCTCCTCGAGTGAAGGCCAAGTTATTGACGACCAGGTTTGTCGTAAAGAAGTACTCCTGGAAGTACTTTCCTACGTTAGATTTGTAGGTGATGTCGCTCATAAATGTACGAGCATACTCTTGATGGTAGAAATGGAAAAACCCCGTGTTGTTGTGGTTGAGGTTGGACTTGAGATTGAACAGGTAGTTGATCTTGTGCAGTGTAGGCACATGCAATTTTTTATGGTTGTAAAGGATATAGAGTGCTGATAGTACTCTATATTCGTTAGGGGTAATTTGAAAAGGGGCAACCTCGAAGTAATTGACCACCCCTTGAAAAAATCTGTGCAGAGAGAAGATTGCCCCTGCCTCGATGTGGTACCTCGACCAGGTGCTGAAGGCGCCTCCAAGCACGTTTGCCCTCTGGTCGGGTGAAGGTTTGACTAGGGTGATCCTAGGAAGATCATACTTCTTGAGATAATTGTTCATCATCCTAGCCAATATGATGCTAGGGGGGCAACGTACCAGTCAACGTCTGGCCTAAGGCCCTCGCGAGGCCGGGCTTTGGGTTGGATTTATGGTGGTACAGTATATATAGGCTGAGGGTTAGTTGAAGTGTCCTTGGTGTGAGGGGCAGACTGGTTAGAAGGAGAGTTGGTTGTTTCTTCTTTCTACGAGCAGTGTATTTCACGCAACCCATGTTAGGTTGACTGTTTGGAGGGCTGGTCAGTGGGTTTTGTTGTGAAAATGGGACTTTCGAAAACGACAATGACGGTTGTTCTTGATCCTTGAACAACAGCGCTAGGAGATCGTCGTCAATTGGCCTCTCACCTCCCCAAGGATCGTGCATGAATATCTGAGAATAGAAAAAAAGGGAGATGAGAATCTACGGCCAACCATTAGAATAAGCGGAAACGTTGGGATAACATTGCTCGTGTATAAAAGTTAAGTTTTTATACGACCAGCAGCATTCTAACGTAAACACTAAAAGCATGTGAGCAGTTTGGAAAAACAGATTAAAAAGCAGAAGTGAAAAGTTTTTTCAGAAAAACTTTTCGAATTCGAAATAGGCGGGAAAAGCCCATATTTTTCTGAAAGCATTAAACTCGAATTTTCACTTCGATTTTGGGCCCTAAAACAGTATTCCTACTTCCCACATTGATTTCTGAGCCTCACTTAATGTTTTAACCACTTAAAACTCCTATCTTATCATGTTTCTGTGTATGAGCCCGATTACCCCAAAATACTTTTTCTAAAAAACATTCAAAAACTCATACCCGAATACCAGAAAACTCGTGAAATTTATTTTGCATGGTATAATAGAGACAAGGAGTTCAAAAACTTACTTGGATTGCAGATTGTGTAGAAGTCACAAGTGTTGTTGGTCAAGGTTGGTCGGACATGCCTCAGATCACCAAAATTTTCTGGGCTTCTCTTGAGGATTTTTCTTCTGAGTTCTTGAGAGAGGAAGATTTGGTAAAAGGTAAAAAATGAGAAACGTGAGTTATTTATACTGGTCGTGGCACAGTTAAAGAGGTAATGATGGGGGTAAGTTTTCGATGTGTGGGAAATCATGTTAGCCGTCAAAACATTTTTGGGAAACTGCAACAATAATGATTATTTACTTTTTCGAAAAGGCGTTGACAGACGTGACAGGTCAAACGGAGAGCTGGTCGATTGAGTTTATTATATGCTGGTCGCAGTAAAATAAACTTGGGGGGCAAATGTTTACCCAAAAAAGATTTACCTGATGATGTGGCAAAATTAACATGCACGTGGAATACACGTGACTGTTTAAGTGAGTATGATCTGTTCGACCATCGACTAGAAGAGAATTCACTCAGCAGATGGCATATTTTATGAGCGACTAGTCTGGTCGCAGCATTTCAAATATTTCCTACAGATATGTAATTTCGCATTTATGTAATAATTGTGATTTCCATTTTTATTTAGATACATCTGTATTAAATGTAATTAAGGCCCATCAGCCCATGTAAAACTCTTGGAGCTTATAAATAAGACTCAAATGGTTCAAGAGAGGGGACTTTTTGGACTTTTGGATTTTTGGACTTTCGAGAGAGAGAATTATTGTGTTTTTATCCGCCGAAATTGTATTCATTTTGAGGCTTGTGATACTCGTGAACCCTAGTTCATTTATCATAGTTTTTGGGATTCTACATCAATAAGAACACTAAGTGGACGTAGGTTATTACCATTTTTGGGGCCGAACCACTATAAATCTTTGGTTTCTTTTATCTTTTTGTCTTGATTTCATCTCATTTTTATTGTTTTACTTGACTCTGTGTCGTTGACCAAATCAAGGGTCAACAGACTCGATTAGCGAGTTAAGCATAGTTTAAATTTCACAGTAACGGTATTGGAGTAACCAGGGTGTTACAGCCTCTTAGGCAGCGCTGTGGCACGTGTTTAGTTAAAAGGGAGGCTGAGCCTCTATCAAGGGGCGGGCCGCGACACTTAAGGGGTTTTGAACCCCGAGAGGGTTTTGAGTGTGGGAACTCAACCCTAAGGGCTCGGGATTGATCATACTACCCGATTTAGTGGAATTCAATGTCCTGGAGGCTAGGACTCGATCCGGAAGCCTTTATTCACTCGTTATTGTCGGGATCCTTTATCGTGGTTATGACTAGGTCATCACTAGGGGCTCGGAACAGGGATCGTACTCAAGGGTCGTTCGTTGGTAGCTTGTACTTGGACCAAAGGTAAGAAAACTACACCCAGTATATGATATACATGATTAGGGCTTGGCCTGAATGCTGAACATAGTCTTGATTTGGGCGTTGGCCCTGTAAATGCGCATGATTATGATTATGCCTGTGTCTATCTGTTTTAATGTATTGTAATGCATTGTATTTGTATGTATGATAAATGTATTATGTGATTATTTGTTATGGCAAGGAAGCTCAATTTATAAGTCAAGGATCTGTTGTTATATCTGGTTAAAGATCGAGTTACTAGTCGAGGGTATACTTGATTTATGGGGCTCGACTTATAAGTCGAGGATCTTCAAGGCTCGACTTATAAGTCGAGGGTCTTTAAGGCTCGACTTATAAGTCGACGATCTGCAAGACTCGGCTTATGAGCCGAGACCGACATTATGCGCGTTGAGCATAGGCCACTATGGCTGGGCCACCTCGAGAGTGCACCAAGCACTTGACTAGCTCAGATGCCATATGAATAAAAGGGAGTGCAACACGCACTTGTGCAACCCTATGGTTGCTGATCTGTATAGTGTTTATGCTTAGTTTTAGTTGTTACTGCTAAGTCTGTTGTATTATTTCGTGAATTTTTTGAATATGTTTTCTTGCTGAGTCTTTTGGCTCACAGGTGCTTTGTGGTGCAGGTACGGGTAAGGAGAAGCTTGGCCAACTATGAGTTGGAGAGCGATAGTAGTGACGTGTACATATGCAGTCCGCTCGACCACCACGGCCGAGAAATTGCAAGGAAGCTAGGGTTGGACCCAGTTTTGCTGCTTAGGTCGGCTTATTTTGTAACCTTGGAGTTGTAACCGACTTTTAAACTTGTATTTTGGGATCCCATGTAAATACTAAAGTTTTTGTTTAATGAAAATGTTTATGTCTTGACCAAAATTTTAAATACCTGAACCCTTAGTGGCTTAACCACATGTCGAGTCCAAATGACTCGTTTGGCGAGTCTGGCACTAATTTTAAACACACATGGTAACATACCCTAATTAGCAGGGCGTTACAATCCCCTACCGCACAGGAGATGCTAGAGGTGAGGGACCAACTCCGAGCCTTAGAAGAGCACTTCACTAGGATTGGTGGAGCCTTGGGATCGGGATCTTCTCAGCAAGTTGATGATGATGATCCTACAACACCTAGTTAATAAGATTCTTATTTATGTATTTTAATTTTACAATCCTAAAACACTTATTAGTAGGATTCTTAATTTTATGACAACATAAATTTACATATAAATATTCATAGTAAATAATATAATTTTGGTTTTAATTCAAACAGTGTTACATTTCCAATTCTTATCATAAATATATAATAATTAAACAAAAAAAGTTGTCCGTGAAAAATTCGAATACAGTCGCTAGAAATAATGTCATAACAGAGGGGGTATAGCAACAACATTTGTGGTCGCTAAAGGTTTTGAGCAACGACATATCTAGTTTAATCGTTGTTTAAAACCAATTAGCGACTGACTTTTAATAACGACAATATCATCACTCTAACCTTTAAGACCATCTTTAATGCAAGATATAAATTTTGTGCTAATTTTAGCACAAAAAATGAGTTAATGTTATATTTGATCCAATATTTGCAATTGTGCTCTAATGCACAAAATGCAAATTAACACATAAAAAGTCAATAATTCATTTAATATTTATTGAGAACATATAAATATTAATTTTTTTTATTATCCAAACTATGTACTCCAAAAAATTTGTCATTAAAAAAAAGAAAATATATGGTTGGTCATTAATTGTCAACTACTAAATTATTGTAATTAATGACAATATGGTAAATAAAATAATAACATTTATTGATGTACCAAATTTGGCTCATATTATATTTTGTGTCAAATTCGGCACAACTTTTAGCATGTACCAAATGTGGCACACTTTTTTTAATACCATTAGAGTAATATTTTATGTAAAATGTGTTAAATATTATAGATGCTCTAATAACAAAAAACAAGATTCTAGTGACGAAAAATGTGGTTGCTAGCGCCCTCATTTATGTAGTGAATGACCCTCTAAGAGCACTCACATTGTGTGCTCTACTCTATTCTTTAAAATGCTTCTCCAAAACACACATTTTTCTATTTTACCTTTAAGTTTTACATTATACCATACATCACATTGTCTATTTTTTTTCTCTATATCATTTAATATTATATTTTCAAATATTTTTTATTCATTTCAAATATTTTCTATAACTATATTAATCTATATATTTTCCAAGAACAATCTATATTTTTTTATTCTAATTATTAATATTATAAAATATATGATCAACTTACAAATATGTTATATTTTATATTAAGTGTATGTAATGTTGTGCTAAAATAAAAATAAAAAGTATTAAAAAATTAAATATAATAATATTATAAAATATAAATAAAACTTTTTTAATAAGTATATAAATAATAATATAATATATTTACATAAGGATTAATATAATATAAATCTAGCTAAACACTACAGACAAATATAAAAAATTTAAAGAATAAAACATCTATTATATGATTTTTTTAGTACACCTTAGGTATAATTTAGCTATATAGTAAATATAGGTATTTCATTGGGAGTTCTCTAATAATCTTGATTATGGAACTAATTCCTTATGAAAATTAACTTACCTTTAACTGTTTCAATCCATTGTGTCTTTCATTTGTAACTTAAAATAATTGTCTTATTTTTGTTGGACCACTTCAAACACTAATAATGAATTTTTTATTCTTCCTTCACGAACTACTAGACCCATGAAGATTTTTTTTTCTTTTTTAAATGGAGCCACTGAATAAGATTATGATATAGAAATTGGCAATAAAAGAATACGGACAGTAGTGTAACTAATGCAATAGGTTGCCAAATCTCGCCAACTTTTCTTTTTCAAAATCTGACCACATCAGCTGTGTGAACTCAAACCTATAAAGGAAAAAAACATTAATTTGTGACCAAAAAATCTTTATTTTGGCTAGAATATATATAACTATAGACATTTGTGTAACCTCAAATCAGATTCTCTCTACTATCTTTGTGTATCTTCCCCCCTTTTTTTTCCCGATTTGCACTTGTCACATATCTTCTGCAAATAACCCATGATTATTAAAATTAGGTAACGCTCCATTAGCTCTCCCATATTTGATCAATTATACATATCTTTTGTGGCTATTATATATATATATATATATTAAAAGGCAAATCTAACGCGGGAAAAAAAACATATATAATTAGACACATATTGAGATGAAATTTAATGCAGTTGCAGCCGAGTCGATGGGACTAGTGACTAACAGAAATATCCATGACGGTACGTAACCTATTTTTATTTACTGGGGAAAGGAGAATGTTCTGTCATTAATGTTACACAACTTGGATTAGTACACATATTATACATGTATAATAATTAAGATACACACATATATATATGTGGTTATGGTCAAAACTCGAAACTATACCCTAGAAGAAGACTAGTGCCATTATCAATCTTTAAGTAGAAATTTTATAGATGTTTAGTGGCTGTAAATTCGAGGTGCGTTTCCACTGTCCGCTAACTTGTTTATGCGGCGCTAGCTACAATTTGTGTAAAAATAGATCCGTTGGGGATATAAAAACTTCGTAAATGAGAGACATGGGCACACAGGACGGTGTATCAACATTAAATTACCAATTCAAATCAACACATAAAATAATATCAAAAAAGAGTATTTATATTAATGGGTTTTTTTTTTTAAAAAAAAAAAAGTCTCAAACTGTGTTAGAATATTTCAAACCGTCATATACTTTTATAACTAAAAAATATTTGACAGATAGTATGATTGTGATATGGGGTTAAAAAAAGGGCATTAGCCCGTTTGGATTTATTTTTTATTTTCTACGAGTTTGGTGGCATAGGTTCTCACAAAGCTCAATACTCATTAATGTGTAGTGGGTCACAAATTGGTGTAGAAGATGTTTTATTTTTCTATCTTTGTGAAGAAAAGAATGTGAAAGCTGGTACCAAACCCTGCCTGCCTAATGATATAATTTCAAGTCCAAAATTGATAATGCCAAGGACCTAGGCTGAAGACAGAAGAGTTGGAATGGAACAACATCTTTTTCTTTGAGAGAGAGAGATAATCATGAGTTATTGAGCTTTCCAGTGTGCATACATGTGCAATACTGAGAGCTCTTGGGGGTTGCTAGTGCCCACATTTTGCCCACTGAGAAAGCGACATGCCCAACTTACAAGCACAATAATGACACTAGCCTTACCACAAAACTTACTAGTGTACTTCCAATTAGATGAGATGAACCACCCACCCCCTATTGTTAATATTTACTTGCTTAATATTTGGTACCGTCACTTTTTCTCTAATTGATTTATATCTTTATTATGTGGTTTACTATAAATTATAACAATATAACAAGTAAAACTATATAAAATTGACAGAATTCTTTAATTTTCAATCTAGGGATAAAAATCATCAGGAAATAAATGTAAGCGTTATTGGTGAAATTAACCCATTCTTAAAGCCCACAAGTTGGATATCGTATGATGGGCTTTTTAGTAGAACTGATTAGAACTATGAAAATTTATCAAACTATTTACAATAATAACATATACAAAAATATTTACGATTATACCATTTTTCTTTTACCGGACATTTTTGTTTTTTGTTTTTAATGTTTCTTCACTTCTCTCTCATCTCATTAACTTCAAAAATCTTTTTCAACCACACTGCTAGTCAGTTGGGCTCAAGGGTGGTACCATCGTGACCTATTATTCAAGGTGATCATTTTGATATGTGGGAAGCATATGTTTTTCACTGTCGCCGGAGAAGATGATCAGAATAAAAAACAACTTTTTAGTTTCTTTTTTCATATTCTATTAACCAAAAAATAACTTAAACTGTAAACTTAAACAAATTGTAAAAAACAAACATAAATGTTTCTTAATAATTGTAATATATAATTTATGTGTTGTATTTAAAAAGTAACTATGTAGTTATTTTTTAATTTGATCAAATAAAAATTAATAATAAAAGACCGAAATTATTATTATAATTCGAAAGTAACTTTTAAGTTTCTTTTTTGTTTGATTAATAAAAAGAGACACTTTACTCTCACGTAAATTACATTAGTAACTAAAAAGTGAATTAAAAATTTCCATTAAAAAAGAAGTTGTATAGTATACTAAAAGTAACTTTTAATAATAAGTAATATAGTAATTTGTTAGACTTTATTGTAACTTATTAGTTTCTAAAAAATGACTAGTCGGCAATGTAAAAATATCATAATAATAATAAGACACCATAATATAACCTAAAAATGACTAATCGTTATCTTAAGATAAAAAAGTTTCAACAAATAAGTTTTGGAGGTAACCAAAATGTATATAAAATAATATGCTCTAAAAATAAACTTTTTTATGAAAACGTAACTAATTGGTAACTTATTAACATTTTAAGTAACCTACATGTTACTTTTTAAAACAAAACAAAAAACGGGTGATCGGCTAGGGAAGAGAGGGAATCAAGATGTGAGTTTCCATTTTCGTTATGATTGACACCTTCCCCTTAATTGATTTCCATACAAAAATCAAGGAAATTAGGATTTGAGACTTACCTTTTCCCATTGGCCTAGTAGTTAATCCCTTAGGGTTAGGCTTTGGGAGATAAAAGAAAAGAGGAGCTCTTTCCTTGCCCATTTGGTGTGCCGAATGCTCCATAGAGAAAGAGAGAGAGAGAGACGAAGAGAGAGCTCGTGAGCTAGAGAGAGAAAGAAAGAAAGAGAGAAGGAGAGGGAGAGAAGTCGTGGAGGAGACAAGAGGAGGGGTATTGAAAATCTCCATAGGTATGGTTTTGTTTGGTTTTGTTTGATTCCCTAAGATTAGTTTCCTCCTCATCACTAAGCTTCTTCTCTTTTCCTTCTTTGGTGGTTTCGAAGTTCCAATAGGTGCAAAAAGGGTTGATCAACTTTGAGGGTTCTTTTGATTTCTACCAAAGGAGGTAGTGGATCCCTAACCTTATTGTCGTTTGTGGTTATATTGATTCTTGTTATGCTTTGATGATTGTGGTTGTGAGGAGACATGGTCATGATATAAGGATATTTTTATGGTGTATAGTCGGCCTAATGTATGTTTTGGAAATCTCATTGTTGAATATTTTGATTGATAAACATGATTATGGAAGTTGGCATGTGATTTTGATGTATTATAGATCAAAGCATGCTAGGGTTTTATAAGTATTGTGTTTATGTTTTTGGTAACCTAGGGTTCTTATGTATAGTACTAATATTGTCTTTGTATGTTCATTGTTTTAAAAAATAGAAACATGTTAGGATTTCTTATCTTTTAGCATGTTTGATTTTATTTCTCTTCTTATCTTGTGGTCATTTGTGATCTTAGGAGTATGCTAGGTTTTGCTTAGGGTTTTGGAAATAATAAGGGATAGGAACATGCTATATGTTTCGGCCTAGGTGTTTTAAAATGAATAAAGAAAATTTTGGTTGCTCCTTGATGTTATTTTAAAAGCCATTTACTATGATATGTCTATTTGTAATATTTTTGAAGATAAGGCTATGTGGGTTTTGACCTCATGGTTATGGTAGAGTTTAGAGTGTTTTGATTTTTGTGTTGATTAATTTGTGTTAGAGAATATATTTTTATACTCAATGGAAATATGGAAAAACCAAAATACAACTCTATGCAAAAATACAATATACAATGTTGTAAACACAACCTCAAAACAAGAACAAAACAACAAGACAAAACCAGAAACAATTGATCAGATATCAATTATCAAGCATAAAACACAAACTGGTTTTAATCAAGGAATCAATACCCAAAACAGAATGAAAACATAAAGAACACAATGCACATACGTGGTTCAAGTGAATGTTGGCTAGACACCACTCTACTCCACGGCCAAACCAGCCACAAGGGCTATGAAGTCTCTTTATTAACTTGAGTTCTCAATTCTGTACATCAATGAGTTTTGCTCCAATAACCTCTCTATTACAGTAGAAAAAAATCTCTCTAGGCTCTCTAAAACTCACTCTCAATATTACAATGTATATTAAAAACTGAATTGATTTTTGAAATGTTAGAAAAGGAGCCTTATATATATAGACATGTGATGTAAGTGACTTAAAAACACCTCCAAGGCCCGAGCACCAACTGTCATAACTGAATTTTGAATATTCAGTTATGATGTCCAATAATAGCCAACTAGACCTTGAGCATTTGACCAATACTTAACATACAAGATAATATTGATTAAAAAAATATTACAACTCAATTGCTCAAAATACAAGTAAATAGAAAGATGTAGAAGAAGAAGATTACAAACTCAAAACAATAATAATACAAGTAAATAAGATCAACAAGATCAAAAGAATGAAAATAAAACCAATAAAAAGAACAAACTCTCACACAGCCAAAGTGTAGAGTAGTGAGGATCACCAACTTGAACAATGTTCAAAACCTTTGTCCAAAAGCTTATTGCCCCCTATTCTCTAAGCACTAAAAGATCTCTCTAGTAAATAACTCTCTGGAATTATCAAGCATCTATGGTGTATTTTCCAGCCAAGTGCTTTGTGGATGGAAAATGGTGTATCTTACAAGTGAGCATTAGGCTCCTATTTATAGAGTTTGAGATATCCTTTGAATTTCAAATTCCACCAACCCTCATGGCTATTACCAATGTTTAATTGGATGTTTATGGAATTAAAATGGAGATTTGGGAGTTATTTGGGATGTTAGAACCGTTCAAATTGGAAAAATTGAAAAAATAAAGTAGGCTGTCAGTCTCACTAGCCGCGACCAGGACTATCAGTGGCCGCGGCCACTAGCCTCTGTCCCCCAGGCCGCGGCCACAGGCTATTTTCAGCACAAAATAGTAATTTTTCGAAATCGTCTCAAATCCTTTCCCACATTATTTTGTAGCCTCCAAACACCTATTGGGAGTTAAAAACATGTCTCTAACAGCCATATTTCATCATGGCTTTGTGAAATCCAATCTCAAATGTGTAACATACAATCTACACATTATTGGGCAATATTTGGAAGTTACAAATTTGTAACACCAAATATGTTACAATATGTGACACTCTTTCTCACATTTATTTAATCTAAAACATTATATTATAAAATAATATAATATCACATTATATTATAAAATAATATAACATTCCCCCACTAGATTAAATAGTTATCTATTGTAACACTTGTTTAATCAATCAAACATTATATTAAAATATAATATTTCTCCACTTGATTAAATAATCACTCTCTATATAAACCTTTGCATTGGTGCATAAAGTAAAATGTCTTTCGACTTGAATTTTACCTTAGTGTAATTATTACAAAGATTGTTGAAATTTTGGTTGTCAAAGCATTGAACCACTATCCCTTGATAACAAACCGGTGATAACACACACATTTGCTATGCTCACTTGAGACCTCAATGTCTCGCTTTTGCACCGTTAATGGCCATGTGCACATTCCATTCATAGACTTTTCTTGAGAATGACTCCCGATTCTCATAAGGGGCGGCACCACCCCTAAGTCTATATAGGTAGAACTCTTACAGTATTTTGTTACTCTAAAATATTTGTCTTTTCAAGACTGAGTTCTATTAAAAAACCTTTCGGTTTTAACCCTCATTTTGGTAACACGCTAGTACTTATATCTCAGATGAGACAAAATTTGAATACTACTACTATTCACTTGATTGGCTTGTTATCACCTATTGAACCTAGTACTAGTTTGGTTACTAGTATTAAGATATGTTACCATCAATCATGAATCTCTTGAGGGAGTCTAAGTCCCACCCCTCGAGATGTAGAAATGATTCCAGTTGAGTAATTTCTTACTCATGTATGCATACTTAAACACTTTCATTATTTTATTCAAACTTTGTTGCTAGTCATAGTTTGATTAAAATAGTTATCCCTTTAAAATAGTGATTTTGACCATAGTCAGCACCCCCACTATTTTATACTTCAATATCCAAGATAAACATTTGAGTATTAATTCTAGAAACCTATTTGTTTCTAAAATTCTTCTTTATGTTTTAAATTGATTCCTTCTTGAATCAAAATATTACAAAACAATAACTTTAGACACCATACATGTATATATTTGTCCATTCTATACACATATAGCAAAAATGATTTAGAATGTGAAATTCTAAATCACCTATGATGACCAAATTAATCAGTTATTATCAAAAAAATAAATTGATTAGCATTGGAGCATCATCCCCACATTTTTCACATAGTGATAATAAAATGTCACTTTAAAATAGAAATTTTTTCATTTCTATTAAGTCATTTATCCTCCAAGATAAATCTAGACTTATAATTCTCAAAGTTCATCATGAGTCATCTAAACCACACGATCAACTCTCAATAGATCAAGATAAAAAAAAACCTCAATGTTTATCTTGATTTATTTACTTGCTAAAGCAAGACACACTTCTTTGAAATCAACTTTCACTTAGTTTCTTTATATATTTCACAAAATAAAATATGTGAACACAAATGTCATGTGAAAATTTCTCAAACAAATAATCACTAATTTTCACTTTTAGTTGTCTAAATAATCTCAAAATCACTTAAATAAATTTTGTGTATTTTCTAAGAGTCTTTTAGATTCTTTTGAAAACACCAATTTTACATCTATTGATTTTCTCATCAAAATCAATTTGAAGATGTCAATTTTTTTTTAAACACTTTAAATCAAAGAAAATAAACCCTCATTGATTTATTTAAACACTTTAATTTCTTATGTTTTAGTTTAAAATTATCTCCTCATTGAGATTAATTTAAACATATCATCATCTTTAACCAAAATGAATAAAGTTCCCTTTAATCTATTCACTATTGGTGTAAATAATCAAAATTGCTTCTCAAATTTTGAAATGTCTTCTCATTGAATATTTAAGAGTTATTGTCACTAAATAATTCTCAAATATATTTCATTTGACCACACTCTAGACTATAAGTCTATTTAGTCAATATGTCATTCCACAATTTTTTGAATCCAGCTTGATTCATTTTTCATGCAATGACAAGACACTTATTATTAAAAGATGTAACCTCTTAGGTTCATATTTTCTTATCTCATAAAATGAGATGCTCATCTTTTAAGTGAGAAAAATTTAAATTCTCAAATAATTCTTTCATTCACAAATCACATACCAACAATATTATAGGATACAACCTATTAACATCTCACAAATGTTTGCATGATTACATTTCAATATAATTTCACATAGTTGTCAAAATATGACTTATATCATACTAACATGGCTCTTTATTAATATGTAAACATAAATTACAAATATCATACACATATGATTTCGTATTTTTTATTAATTCACAAAATCAATATATTTATGCATGTCATATAAAACTCATAAAATTGTCATTCTAATAATTTATTATTATCACATAATAAAACAATTCTATAACATGCTAACATATTCCCCGATAATCTACTAGACTATTTACACATTAATCACATATAACAAAAACTCAAGATATTAAATTATCTTCTAATCTAACCACTATATTTGAAAAAACAAAGGAGATTAGAAAACAATGAACCTCATTTATAAATTTTTCTTCTTCTCATTTCTATCACTATATGAAAACCATTAGATCTTCTAAGAGAACAAAAGAAGAACATTACCTTATCTTACCATCTTTTCAAAGTTGGATCCTCACAAGATCTCTATGGTTTCTCCTTCCATTGAAAAGGAAATTAAGCTTTTGACTGTTAGAGAATATATTTTTATACTCAATGGAAATATTGAAAAACCAAAACACAACTCTATGCAAAAATACAATAGACAAGATAATATTGATTAAAGAAATATTACAACTCAATTGCTCAAAATACAAGTAAATAGAAAGATGTAGTAGAAGAAGATTACAAACTCAAAACAATAATAATACAAGTAAATAAGATCAACAAGATCAAAAGAATGAAAATAAAACCAATAAAAAGAGCAAACTCTCACACAGCCAAAGTGTAGAGTAATGGGGATCACCAACTTAAACAATGTTCAAAACCTTTGTCCAAAAGCTTATTTCCCCCTATTCTCTAAGCACTAAGGGATCCCTCTAGGAAATAGCTCTTTGGAATTATCAAGCATCTATGGTGTATTTTCTATCCAAGTGCTTTGTGGATGGAAAATGGTGTGTCTTACAAGTGAGCATTAGGCTCCTATTTATAGAGTTTGAGATATCCTTTGAATTTCAAATTCCACCAACCCCCATAGCAGTTATCAAAGTTTAATTGGATGTTTATGGAATTAAAATGGAGATTTGGGAGTTATTTGGGATGTTAGAACCGTTCAAATTGGAAAAAACTGAAAAAACAAGTAGGCTGTCAGTCTCATTGGCCGCGGCCACTGGCCTCTGTCCCCTAGGCCACGGCTAGGGAATGGCCGCGGCCACAGGCTATTTTCAGCACAAAAAAAGTCATTTTTTCCAAAACGTTCTAAATCATTTCCCACATTATTTTGTAACCTCCAAACACCTATTGGGAGTTAAAAACATGTCTCAAACAGCCATATTTTATCATGACTTTGTGAAATCCAATCTCAAATGTGTAACATACAATCTACACATTATTGGCAATATTTGGAAGTTACAAATTTGTAACACCAAATATGTTACATATTTGGATAATCACATATATCTAAATATTGTAACTCTCTATTATATGTTACAATATGTGACACATTTTTTTACATTTATTTAATCTAAAATATTATATTATAAAATAATATAAAATCACTTTATATTATAAAATAATATAACAATTTGCATGCTAAATTGTCATATTAAAATGCATAAAATATAAAACCATGTTAAGTTAATTTGTTAAATTGTTGTAAGGGATTTTAAATATTTGTTAGTATTTTAGGTGGATTTATGCTTGTTGAATTTTGTTAACTCTCAACTGGTAATTTGTATTGGGAAGAAAACAAGCTATGACTTAAAATGCATATTTTAAAACCAAGACAAGAAAGAAAAATGTTATTTTAATAAGTTAATTAAGTATTTTCTTCGATCAAATGCATGCAGTTTTTTTTTTTATAAAGTTATGAAAGAAAACTATACAAATTGTATGCTTACAAATTTGATTATTTAAAATTTATGTAATAAAATGCTTGTTGGATTTTTGGTTTAATAGAAGAAAATGTCTTTTAAATAAAGTAAGTAAAACATGTGTTGAAATAAATTAAACCTTAGACTATGTATATGGTAAATGTAATTTTTCCACACTTTAAATATGTATTTTCTCATTTACATTTATGCAATTTTTTTTTATAAAATAATTAAGTAAAATTATTTTCTAAAGGTGATCAATGAATTCATTTAATAATTATAAGTAACTACAAAATTTTGTCACATTCTTTTAATTGTCATTAAATAATGTGATTATTATTTATGCAAATTAAAGTTAAGGAATTATTTTTGTAAGCTAATTTTTTGCAATAAAATTTATGAATGATAAATGTGTGATTTAAAAGAAATAAAGTGGTAATAATCAATTGGCTAGAATTTTGAGAAATTGACAGGAAAATAAAGGAACATATAATTCCAACTTCAACGCAAGTTTTAAGAACCATCCCACATATGTATGTTACATGTAGTCTAAATTTTACGTTCAAATATACGCCATTTGATTAAGTGCATGATTCTTGCTTTGCAAACACTAAGGATACACTAGTAGACTTCAGATTACTCTTTTATGATTTTATGCGAAATTGTTGAATGTTAAAAGTGTGGTAC